>NW_020955921.1:213523-285054 GCF_003031625.1 Empidonax traillii
AAAAAGCGATGTCTACTCACGCTTTATGAAAACAGAAAAGTGGTTTATGAAGTATCATTTTAACTGCAATAACAGCTTTGACAGAAGGTGTTTTTTATGTTGGCTAGACTGGAATCTTTCTAGATGTTCACTGATTTCTGGGTTGTGGTTTTAGAGAAAGATTTTTAGTGATTTGGAGCATTGGAAACCGTCCCACCTCCCCCGCACTTCAGGTAGGTTCCTGAAGTGAAGCACCCCAGGAACTCAGGAGGCAGAAGTTTAAAAAAACAAGCATGCACCAGAACTCTTTCTCTCTTGGTACCTGAGTATTTGCTTGCTGGAGCACCACGGACCTTTGGGGCTTCTTTCCCAGTAACCGGTCTGCCTCAGCTGCCGTTTTCCATCTCAGCAGCAGCCATTTTTCTCACTGGATTGGTACTACCCCAGCTCCCAGCTGAGCTGTCCCAGTGTAACCAGTAACTGCTGACAGCTTGGGGATTCCCCTTTCAGGAGCTGCATGGAGAATTGTCACCGCGTGGCCTGACACCACCGTAGGGGGTAGCTAGGTAATATTTTCTGCTGTTGTTGGGACTTTTTTTGTTTTTATTTTTCTGGTTTTAGTAAAATTATTATTCTTCCTTCTTCATTCAGACTCCTCGTGATTTCTACCTTGCTAGTACTGGGGGGAGAAATAAAAGAAAGGAGGGTTCATCTCATTAGCATTCTCACCTCCCAAACATATTGTCATTAAACCAAGACCATGGGCAACACAAATTACTACAACTACCCTGTGTTCTGAAGCAATGAGGCACTTTTATACACTTCTTCAGTCTAGTGCTGGTGTGTCTGCTTTGGGTCTACAGACTTCCTAACAACATACAGATAGTTCTCAGGAGGGTTAACACACTTATGTTGCCTCTGTAACTCAAGTAGCAGGTGACAACATTCACTTAGAATATAAGCTCCAAAGGTGGGTGATGGGCCTTCTTCTGGGGCAGTTTTCTTTCTAATGAGTATGCAAAGATGAAAAAAATCAACCTCATCTCTTCACATTTGTCATTGAATACGTATTTAATAGTGGTGGCTTTCTCTGTTATTTATGGAGAATTGTCCTTATTTTTTACCTGAAAATGTGTAGCTAAAAATATGTGTTTCTGCTTCAGTGCAAAGCTTCATATTTAATGTATTTCAGCAACAACATAAAGAGATTATCTTTTGAAGATTCTGTGAAACAACAAGAAGCTTTCCAAGTCACTTGCTTTATGTCTCTGATAGTCATGTAGTATCTGTCATCCCATCTACCAAGCCCCCAGTAGCCAAGAAATAACATAGGTTTTAGACATAGATTTTCTGTAATGAAAATTACTCAAGATAACATACTCTTAATTGATATGTTGCATAACAGGACTAAGAAAATTCAACAAAAGTTAGAAAGGTGCTGAATTAGCCACAAACACACACCAAAAAAAAAAAAAAAATCACACATACTAATCAAGATGTGGATAGGTGAACTGAAATAAAATCATCAAGAAATTATTTCTATTGTGCAAAATTCCCATTTTTCTCTTGCTAACAAATTCAGAACTGAAATCTTCATATTATATGAAACAAAGTCACATATTTGTGATGCTAACCGAGCTCTTCTGCCATCTTTCAGCCAGTATCTTATCTGAGTTTATTGTACATCCTTAGTTCAAAAAGACAGTGTGAATGTAGAGGAAACATATTTACATTTTAAATTTATGGATTATGCTTAAAGTTGTGGCTTGTTCCAAATAGCCTTATTATAAAGTTCTTTGAAAGTGATCAGCATAGAGAGATTTTAGGGACAATGATTGCAAATTTAAGCAGTGAAGAAAACATAATGCTTGAAAAACAATTGTGGAGAGGATAGAAGTCACTGTGACCTAGATTGAAAAGTGAAATTTGTAGACAGCAGATGTTTCACGTGAAATAAGTCCCAGTTAACACTTTAAAATCCTTGGAAAGAATTGAGCTAGCATACTGACTATTTTTTGCTATTTAAATAAATGTCAGACATATTGCATTCAAGTAAAAAATTCTGTCTGCAGTCAGCATAAATTTCCCTTTCACTCTGAAATGGATTATGGATGGGTATGGGTAATTAAGGTAGTTATACAGTCCAAAGCAGTTCAAACTATTAGTATTTTAAGTACTTAAATACAATAAAAAATTTGAAGTACTACACAAAGTTATTTGGAATGGAAATATCTTTATATCACTTTAAAAAACTGATGTTTAAGATAAGGTTATTAAAATGACATGCGAGTGATAATGAATTATAACAGACCAACATAACACATTGGGATTTCTTATGCTGCCTTGGAAGATATACGTTCACTGTTGCTCTTTCTATTAATAGAAACAGTAACAAAAATAGAAAGTTACACTGTCAATTTTTTTGAACACAGGCCAAGTAAGTTCAAAACTACCCTAAAGAAAACAAGGCTCAACACAAATAAAATAATTAAGCACTCTCATTACTGATTTCGGGCTCATAATTAAGCTTATTTGTATCTGGCTTGAGGCTTGTAATTAAGCGTACTCATAACTGCCTTTCATGCCAATGAAAATAGGACTCTTAGAAAACCTTAATGGTTCTGTCACACCAGAGTGCTTAAGGGCTGGCTCCTAATTTAAAATCAACTGTTTTTTAAAAGAGGTTGAGCTGTCTTTGGCCTTGCTTACCTGCATGGAGCTGTGAGAAAGCTCTCTGCCTGTGCATGGCTGAGGATTGCTGGGATAGACCCCACCACAGTCCAGTCCAGGTGCAGGAACTGCCATCCTGACTTCTCTCTGAATCTTCCTTCCTGCTTTTCTCAGAGCTCTCTCATGCTCCTTCAGACAAAACCTGGAAGGCTGGAGTAAGTCATAGATTCAGGAGTGAATCAGGCCCAAAAAATAAAGCCCTAAGATCAACATTTTCCAGAGAAACTGGCAAAGAGATCCACATAGTTTGCCTAACTCCTCAAAACATTGAAACATACAACATTCTGGTATTTGGCTGAATACCCAAACTGCTTGTAAATGTGCTGTACACTATTTAAGTATCGACACTATTGACTGTCATCTCTGTTTCCCAAAGACTCGTTTTCAAATGTCTGGCACTCGGATGCCCTTAGCTATCATTGCAGTGAGTGTTCTGTAGGCATAGTTGCAGAGGAAATTATCAATTGTATTTCCACCTTTAACTGTTGTGTTCTCAGTTCTTCTATTTTACCTCTGTATGTTACTTCATAATCAGATTTGTTAACATTATTTTTTACAGCTATTTTAATAAATATAGGACTATAACTGTCAGTACGTTTGTCCTATACATAGAATAATAGTTTTTTGTCTAGTAAAAAAGCACTGCCGTATTTTAAAGAACCCTCCAGAGCATATTTGTGCCAAATATTTATTTCTGAAAAATGTAAATGTCTCATCCATGCTGTTTAGTCTTGTAACTTTACAGCCTGCTTTATTTTGTATATATCCCCACTGATCACTCTTACTGCATCTGCTTTACTGAACTAATATAATAAAAAATATTATCCAAACTATTAATCTGGTCTTCTTTTCTTTGCTCCTTCCCTCATCAGCAGGATTGATAACTCTAACTAGTAAATTCAAATGTACATTTTACAGCTTATTGCTATGAGAACAGGGACACTATTGAAAACACTCCAAGGTGTTTAACATGTGTCTTGGAATTAAGACTTCAATCACTGAGGGGGTATACAAGGAGCATGGATTTACAAAATGTTAGAGGCCTAATTAGATGGAGGGGTTTTGTGAAACCCCTTCCAGATACATCAAAGTATTAGGTGGTTTTTGACAGAGTGACTTTTATAATGCATCTTCCATGAAATGCCAAATCTCATTCACCATGCCCATGCACAGAATCCTCAAATATTCTTGGGGGTGAGACATTCTTTGGTGTGAGAAGTAAGTGTAAATTCTGCAGTTTAAATGTTAAGAGATACAATCATGCAGGATTTCGCTGAGGAAGGGCCTTTTAACCCCCCTTACCAAACTTCTGCATTATATCCTCAGGAAAAATGTGAAATCTTGCTCTTTTTCCCCCTCCACCCTTTTTCAGGGGGATATTTCTTTGAAATCTCTGTATGAACAGCAGAGCAAAAAAAAAAAAAAAAAAAAAAAAAAAAAAAAAAAAAAAAAAAAAAAAAAAAAAAAAAAAAAAAAAATTGTATTGACTTTGAAAATGGAGAAGAGCGTAATCCAGGGGAGCAAACAGCAGACTTGAGAAAATAGCAAATTCTCTCTCCCCTAATGCATATACAGATACTAAGCAATCAAACAAAAATGAGACTGTGCAGCTAATAAAATCAAACAGACCAGGCTATCTAGAGCCATTTCCAGATGGCAGCTGAGAGTTCCCCATCACTTCTGAATGGCTACTGGTGAATATGTACCAACACTTGAACTCTCGTGGGAAGCTATTTAATTTATCTCCAAATATCTGTCTAACTCTCTGGTGGCTGGTTACCTTGTATCAGTATGTTTCTCCTACCATTACAGGATTCCTCTCTTTTTTTACTAGTTTTTCCTATGTTTCCTCTTTCTTTGCAGATTGTTTATCTCCAGTTTTCTCACTCTAGGGGAGCATGTGCGTAATTTGTTTGTCAATAATAAATAACGAACACATTTTATTATGTGTTACTAATGTTTCTGTGTAAAACAGGATTAAAAATCTTAAAAAGCTGCACATGCTCTGAATGTGTATAAATACCAGTGGCACCTGGCATATGTATGTTTATTGGCTTTCCTTTCTCATTTTATACTTCCATATTTATATCTTTCTCTTTCTTCAGTTGTAAGCAAATAGTACCTATATATAATTCAGTTCATAAATTGCATGTTGGGTGGGTTGAACTTTTTCTGGACAGAGACAAGACATTTCTGGTTACTTCAAAAATCAAGGAATGGCTGTGACTTTTGCCTCTAACATCAGATTTCAGTCATTTTATATATTCTAGCATTTTATTCTGTCCTTAACTCTTAACCTGAAAAAAAATAATCTTGGTTCCTCTATTCAAGGGTGCACTGAATAACTTCTGCCTTCTTCCTTTTGAGGTCTGCCTTCAGTGATGGCTTGAACTTGCCTGATCTATCTGGATTAAGTAGTCTTATGGGATCAACCTGTTACTTTTGTTCACTTATGATAGTGCCTTGCTTTCACTTATAATATCCTTGAGGTAGTTGAACAGATTATACTGTGTGTGAGTAATTCGCAGCTCTCTTTCTGCCAAGGTCCCATGACACAAACAGATCAGACAGGAGTTTATGGGGACTTCTTCTGGTTGGTCAGGTAACAGTGCAGTAAAATTTATAACAGAAGTGAGACTGATACATTGTCAAACAAAAGCAAAGATACCAGACACTGTCCCATGTGCTTTAGCATGAAAGTTGTAATGGTGTAAAATACCAGAGTCATCAGTTATGTGATTCTGTATTAGGGACAGGAGAATCCTTCTGAAAATGTGCCAAGCATAGTCTTTTCATGTCTTAGTCTTTGACTATCCAATTGCTTTGCAGGTTAAAAACCTGTTCAGATTTATGATATGTGTATGCACAGAATTTTATCTCCATTTGCCCTTGTTTCAGCACTGACCTTGTCTTTAATGTTAGTATTTGATGTTCTCTTCTTGATACACAAAGACAAATCTGTCATCTCCTTTTTGTTCTACCTTTTAGGCTGCTGGACAAGCACAGTCTCATAGCGTGCCTTAGTGAGACAGGCCATACAGTCCCTTAATCATTCTTATGTGTCTGTACTGATTCCAATTCAAATACATCTTTTGTGGTAATGGCTCTGCACAGTGTTCCACTGAACTCTTACTGGCTTTCTGCACAATAGACTGAAGATTTCCTAGGTTTACCTGAAAACAGCTTGATGGCTGCATTTTAAACTTTCATTGCCTTTTCACAGGCACTGCACTGATGAATTATATACATAATGAGATCAAAACATGGACCAATTTATTTTATTCAGTCATCCCAGCTCCCTATCTCCAGGCTCATTGCAGAAATCAGCATTATTTTATCCTCCCAGTGTGAGGCCTTACATTCTGACTATTTCTGTACTATTCCATTCTGTTCTCCTATTCTATACCTTTCACCCTAGTTTTATTTCAGCTTTAAGGTGATGGTTATGCTCTTTCTGTACAGTCTATCCTCTGTTCATAATACATCTCTGCTTCATTCTGTCAACAGATTTTGTTAGGACACATCTATATTTTGCCAGAAAAATCTGACTTCTCTCCTAGCTCTGTGATTTCAGTAGGGTCTTTTCAGATTATTTCCTTATATATTTTGCCTTATCTCTGAATAGAAATTAATTGCTTGTTAATGACCTGTCTGGTATAAAATGGTTGTTCTACTCGAAGGAAACTTTGCATTGAAGAGCTGCGTTAATGACACACCACAGGCAACAATAAACTCATTTCAGGTTTGTTGGAATCTTCCTGAGGACCAAGTTATATGGTAGGTGTTAGCTTCATCTAGCATCTACCTTCCAAGTCATTCATGACATGAGTCTGTGACAATATAACAGCTGGGTCTGGCTGGTTTTTAAGCACCTGTGAAAGGGACAGCTCTTCATGATATGCCAACAGCCATTCCCTCGTGTGACCTTAGCACTTAAACCAACAGCTATGGTTCATTTGTGTGGGTGAAGAATTAAGTTCTGGCTGGGATATTGTCTCTCTAGGGCTCTGAGTTCCTGCAGTGTGTTTCTTCTCATCCATGTTAGAGACTGGAAGTTTGGAAGAGTGTTAGGAAGTTATTTTGGATCAACTGTTATTTTTGGATCACAACTCTTTTGTAATCTTAGGCAGGTTTACAATGGAAATAAAACCATTTTACTTTATGTGTGAGGGATTATGTAACAATAACTTCACTCCTGTGCATGTGAGGAAGTAGGGAAAAAAAACCATCACATGTCCTATCACTTTCAATCTTCAGTCTTTGTGTAGTCGTAGAGAGTAGAAATGTATTTTGATCGGTTGTTCCGAGTCCAAATTCTGTAGGGCTTCAAGAATTTTGGGTTGGATGGAGGCCCGGAGTGATTGTGTGTGGATCCTGTCATGACTAATACCCAAATAATGACTTAAAGAGGCTGCAATTTGTAACAGAAAGCTGGAATTTGTTTCGCTTAGAAAAACTGCCTTTTCAAAGAGGTTAGATGTTTTCCTCCTTCTTCATTTCAGAGAAAATGTAGAGAGAAGTTGTAAACATCTCTCTCTGTGGTATGCAGAGAGATAACATATTTGCAGACGTATACAGGGCCTCCTTGGGTCAGAGAGGGTGGGGGTAGAGGAAGAGAAGATACAGGAGGCCTTGGAGAAGGCGGGGCATTGCCTTTTGCCCCTGAAAGGTCTGATGTGTTGCGTTGTAAAAAAGTCATCCTTGCATCTGAAATAAACCTTTTTTTAATCCTTCCACTGTCTTGGCATTCTTGGGAAGAATACCTACTTATGTTTACCTTACATATCCATTTGGAACCTCTCTAATCTGGGCCTGCTTGTGGCTGTAAGAAGAATGTGTAATGGATTTAGCTGTCTCTAAGGTCAGCTGTATCTGGAAATTAACCTCTTATTTCTGAGATGACCTGTTTAAGTTTGCATCTTTATTAGTTTTTTTACAAACAAACAAACAAAAATGAAATTACTCTTAAAAATAAATCCATATATTGGTGCAAAAGCGGTATCAAAAGTCAAACTAAGAATTTAAATATGAACACTAGAGAGCCTGCTGCTTAACAGAGTGTGATAGCTAATCATATTTATAAGAATTAAACAACAGAATGCAATGAAAGTAGCAGAATCTGACAGGCTTTCACAAATTAAACTCTGGTTCACATTGAAATGTTTTTCAATGCCTGCTTTAGAAATTCCTGTTTTCTGGTGCACTAAATTAAGCCCTGAGCTAATTCTCTGGCATTAACACTTTTGCACTTCCTTCTATCAAATCTTCATTGATTAAGATAAGAGATGAATTACAGTGTTACTGGGCATCATGCACAATAGAATTTGGATCATAGCCACTAACTTTTACATTTTTAAACAGTTGCATATCCAGCTGCAGGATTCAAAATGCATCTTTAGGCATGAATTGTTCTTTGCTCAAAATCCAACACACTACAGTTTCTTAGTAGTGGTTTGTTTTCCTGCTCTGACAGCACAAGCTCTATTAATAATCTGTGTTCACACAGCCACTGGCAAGTCAGGAAAGTAAGTGATGTGGTGGCACAGTAGAAACAAGAGCTTTTAATCACAGAAACAGTGTTGTCTGGAGGGAAAAAGAGAAAGTGAGTGCTAGATGTGCAGAGGAAGTAGAGAGAGACCAGAGCAAGCTCATGGAGAGTTTTATAATCAAGAAGTTCATTTTGCACTGGGTTCTGAAATTAATGAGCAGCCAGTGGAGTTGTCTAACAATGGGGGTGATATGACTTAGTGTCCAGGGATCACAGAAGTTATTCTGAGCCGAGACATATTGAATTGTTCATTGTTTTCTCCCACTGAAAAGTCTTATAATTCAAGTACTTAATCATAAAAAATAATCAAGTTCTCTCTCACTGACTTTGGCTTTTCCACCTTTCTCAGCTGGCTGATCATGATTCAGATACTTAGACTCTTATCTCTCCAATGTATATACCTGATGGTTCCCCTCTCCCTCTGTGCCTGCCTTCTCCTTTGTACTATAGTTCTATTTTCTCCTTCATATTCCATAGCTGTTATTTGCTGACTTCTTTCACAGATTTCTCATAGGGAAAGCATTGCTTATGGTAATAAAAGCAGGAAGACCACATCCTTTTTTCTACCCCATCCCAGGCTGTTGCTATCTTACGCTGTTTTATCCTCATTCCTCTTTTGCATCTTGAGATGCTTTTTCATTTGTAACTTGTTAGATAGAGACAGCCACCTGAAGCTCAAATATCAGGACATTACAGATTTCACTAATCACACTTATGTTTATGACCTTGTGTCTTTTACAGAGTGCATTTCCAAGCCACATCCCTTGTCATGGCATCCCTTTTGACTTGACTGAAATTCTGCCTTATGTAATCAAATCAGATTTCCTTGCAGGATAATAACCAAGAGTTTTGATCTCCTTCACTTCATTTGAGTTGTAACATTAAAAATAGAGTCTATAACAATATAGAATTGTACTTATCAGCTGGTAGTGCTACCTGATTGTGAGACTCAGATACATAAAAGCATTTAACACTGACTGTGGCAAACTGAAATGTAAGAGGGAAATAGTCGTGATAGAGAACAACTGAAAATATCTTGGTACAAGTAACTTCAAATTTCACTTTTTAAAGTCTAATTATTTTTCACAGTAACCAATCAAATGCAAGATACTGAGATATTCAAATTATTGTTTTCCTAAAGACAAAAAAACCCTGAGATAATCAAAAGCATTTCAGATGCTTAGCAACATACCAGTTAAATGGATATATCAATAAAATCAGAAGGACATCTCTTTGGAGTTAAGGAAAAAAAAAAGTGTTCTGGCCCCACTGGGCTTTAAAAATGATAAATCTTTGGCAAAAGGAAGGGGGTTTTAAATTAAATTTTCTTTTCAACCTAAGGCTTTTTTCATTTATACTGTCTAGCCCCAAGAAAGGGTCTTAATTATTTTTGATTTATTTCCTTCATTCCTGAGAAAGGTCTTTCAGCTTTTCTTTTTATTATTATTATTTCAGTTTTTCTTCTTCTGTAAGCGTATCTATGTTTTCTAGCCCTTATTTTTACTGCTAATTTTTCATGTTTTCTTTTCCTCTGAGGTGAAATACTCTGGTGAAAGTCCTCAGGTCTTAAACAAAAGTTTGCTTTCACAAATGTAATGCAAGGTTTGAGTCTTTCACTTTCAGTTTGTTCATTTGTTTCCCCATAAATTCTGCTTTGGGATTATAAATCAGGTATCCTTTCCCATCTTCTAAAGTAAAAAGTTTCCTGTGCATCATTCCTGTGCATTAAATGTTGGTTTTAGAAGCACCTCTCTCTATAACTACAGTATCACAAGCATACCACAGAAGAATGACAGGATACCAAGCCAGCATAAATTGCTAATAACCCAGTTATTTGAAACAAAAATGTACCACAGGAGAACCACTTGCATGGCTTCCACCTTCAAAATCATTCCCAGGTAAGCATAATAGAAAGCAGTTTAAGAGAGCTGAGAATACAGAAGGAAAAGAAGACAAGATTCTTTGTATTTTTGATAGATTTTGCGATCCCCACCAAGGCAGGCAAACATTGACTTCAAGAGAAGTTTAGCTGGTCCTTCAGTTACCACTTGTGTATCATTAGATGTCAGGAAAGAGAAATACTATGTTTTTTTGAAGAGGACAAATAATTTCTTAAAGGTAAATGCATTTCAGTGTGTTTTACATTATAGTTAGTAACAGCTGAGCTTTTCAGAGCAGTCTCTGCAGAGGAGAGACTTCCTCTTTTAGGAAGAAATTCTTTACAGAGAGAGTAATCAGGTGTTGGAATGGGCTGCCCAGGGAGGTGGTGGATTCTCCATCCCTGGAGGTATTTAAGAAGAGACTGGATGTGGCACTTAGTGCTATAGTCTAATGACTGTGGTGGTAGTGGATCAAGGGTTGGACTTGATGATCTCAGAGGTCCTTTCCAACCCATCTGATTCTATGATTTTTATGATTCTATGATCAATATGGTCTCTTTTTCCTCTTAGTTGTCATTTTTAAGTAGAACATTCTACACAAGGTTAGTAGCTTTTTAGTGATAAAATGGGTTTTAATAACTCTTTTCTCTTCTGTATGAGAAATAATTCTGTTTTCCTTTTATTATGTGTATAAATGGGGAAAAATACCCTGGAACACTTTAAGGATAATTATAGGAAAATATGTCTGCCCAACACAGCTCAGTAATTAAAGCATTCTCCAGGACTGCAAAATCCTCAGTCAGCAAAAGAGGTTGAACCTTTCTCTATTCAGATCCAGTAAGCTGTGACTGTTGGTATATAACAGAGAAAGGCTGCTGTTTTCCAGAGGTTCTGTTGGGTTTTCTTGGGCCCTGCCAGGCTGGAGATGCCCTGCCTGGCAGGCAGATCCTCTTGGGTTGTGGGGTAAACAGTACATGGGGTTGCTCTACCTGAGCCAGACCAGGCAGTTCTACCAAAATTCAGAATTTTGGTTCTGAGTGCCTTGCAAGATAAAAGAAAGCACTGAGAGAATTTAGGGACTCAGAGTTTACAGAGTGGGACCTTTTAGTATCCTCATCTTAGGCTTCTCTTCTACCTAAGTCCTGCTGAAAATGCTCAGGAACATTTTTTTTTTTTTTTTTGTATTGAGCTGCTGGTCCCGTGCTAGTAAGATGAAGGAAGTGACAACTTTCTAGCAAATTAATTTAAATATGTCTAGAACTCAAAAGTATTAAAGGTTATTTAGATCTTACAGTGACAAGAGCTCTATAAATACTTGAATAAATACCTGGATGGATTTTTCACTTGCTTTATATCCACATATTTTCCCTGTGAGTTACATTTCTGGTGAGGTGAGTTATTTTTTTCATGCTACCAGTGCCAGCACCTCATGCTGAAAGTTACTGCAGTCAAGAGCTATACTGCATTTTGGAAAATCTTATCCAAAACCTTTGTGCTTCCTTCAGATTTTTATGTGGAAATGAACACCTAGATAGTCATGACAGCAAAAAATATCTGTTTGTGTTTGTCATTAGACAACACATTGAAAACAATTCTGAGTTAGTTAGAAGCTTGATTAGGGACTCTGTATTCAGAAATGAAGCTGCAGATTAAAAACCAAAGCAAAACAAAACTATAAAACCCAAGAAAGCATTTGCAATTGTTTCATGAAGTTACACTTGAGGGCTGGGGCAATCAACACACCGGTTCACTCTTTGATAAAATATCAACAATAGTTTGGCTCCCCACTGTACCGCCCATGCCAGCTGTAGCTCATGTTCAAGCACTCAGCAGTTACTTTCCACCCAAACCATAAGGTACACAAACTTGCCTACAAAGCAGCTTGAGAAATTCATGTTTAAATTAGAATGTATAAAGTCTACAGGCCAAAACTAACCACACAATTCAACCTAGCAGTAACAGCAAGAACATACACATCTCATGAAATTTTTGTTTCAATGGAAACCAGTTCACCGTATCTATAGAAACCTGCAGTCATAGCCAGTTAAGTACTTTGTGTGTATCAAACACTGAAATGTGATTTTCTTACAATGGTGGCATTTTTTAATTGGAACAGATGCAAAACGGAAATAATGGCTTTGCTACACATCCTTGCAAGATCAAGAGAAGGTTTTCTTTGATCCAACTGAATATTTAGTTTCTATATTAACATTTTAAATGCTGTAAGATATATTTTTTTATAAAATATAAATTTAATACAAAAACTTACCCAGAAAGGAAAATATAATTTCTTTCATATATTTCAGTGCTATAAAATAAATGCTAACAATTGAAGCTGTATTTTTCCTAGAGAAGTTTATTTGTTTATTTTTGCTTATTTTAAGGTCAAAATTTAGGCTTAAAATAAAAATTATTTAAAATTATGGAATCACTGTATGGTTCATGATTAGCAGAATAATTTTTGAAGCAGAAGCCTGGTAAAGCAATGCTACACATTTTGATTCCCATTGCATATCAAAGATCTCAGTTAAGGCAAAATATATATATTGCCTTTGCTGAAAATAACTTTAATCTAGAAGAAGGTTATGTAGAAGATAAACCCAGCTGCAGAACTGATATGAGAAAGGTCAGTATACAGTTACTGGTCTTCACAAGAAATTAGAAAACATTTTGCAGCACTGATAATTCCTAAAAAACGCAAAGGAGCAAAAGAGGCAAAATTAAACGCAGGAGAGCAACTTTTTGCCATGTTTTCAAAATGCCTGAAAATAGATTGAAAATTTCACTTCCAAGGCCTGATGAAGTTGTGTTTAAGAATGTTTTGATGAATGCTGTTCAAGTCAAAAGGTCACAAACACGTATGTTGTAATACTACTGTAACAGTAGTGAGAAGTAAGGACAGTAAAATAAAATGCTAACACAGCTGAGACTGCTATAAAAATTTAATAATTTTTGTAACCTAACAGGTTTATGTCAATGTAGTACAAGAAGAGGATTTGTGGGCGGGATTGTTTGATTGTTTTTCTTTCTCAGAAAAATGTTTAATAAAGTTTGTTTTGTACTAGGAAAATTTACAATGTACAGGTCTGTTGTGACACAAAACAAGGAGAAGCCATAGAGGACTATGTAATCTTCTGTGTAGAATTTACAGACCATGAATTCCACAGTTTCTATCCATAGTCTCGGTACTTCCATGTCCATTTTCACTTCCATAACAGGGCTTATAAATTCACCAGTTACTAATTCACCCCTTACCAGTGCAGCTGAGTTGTCAAAGGTGATTTTCACTGTGGAATAGTTGCACTTCTGGAATACATTTAGAAAAAATTTAAGAGCTATGAAATTGTAAATGTTCTGCAAGCCAAGGCAAAGCCAATGTGATTGTTCTTTTGCTTGAAAACAAGGTTGATTCAGGAAATACTTTTGCCAGTTTTATAGACATTTTTTTCACTCTGATACATTAATCTTTAGTGATCCAAGGAGGAAGAGGAGAAACACATTGCCAGGATGACCTTTCTTGCTTTCTGTTCACCCTTCTGCATTTTTCTAATGTAAACCTTTAAATTTCCACATAGAGGAAGGACTAAATTCAGATCTCAGGGTTTCCAGGGCAAGAACCCTCATGCCTCTGCCTAGAAAAAAAGGTGTGGATAGGCTGAGGTTTGCAAAATCTCTGCATGAAAATAAATGAGCATGAGGCACTGAAATAAAAACTCTTCAGTTTAGAAGGGAAAGACTCTGCTTTTACATAAGTAAAAGGGATTAGGTTAGTGAGATATGTATCTACATCCATTTTGAATTTCGCACTGGTCTTGCTATCAATGCAAAACTGGTTTAGTTTGCTCTTAGGATCAAGTGACACAGAGTATAAAAAATGTTGCTTTTTGCCAAAAACAGGTATAAAAATGGAAGGTAATAGAGAAGAGGGCTTTGAATGGTCTAAATGCTCTTGTCTGTCTTTCATCTCAGAATATCGTATAAACAGTGTAAACACAGCATCCAGAACTGTTTTGTAATAGGCAGCAAATAATGTAGTAAAATTGTTTAATAATGAGATTGAAAGAGGAAGGGAAACATACTCAGAAAGTAAACCTTACATCCTTGCAGATGCTGGAACCTGACTTTTGTGCAGCATTGGATGGAATCCAGGTGGACAGCCACAGTGTGCTGTGTAGATCCTACCTGTGGAAAGGTTTACCCTCCTCCTCATACTATTGCTCTTCCTAGCTAATGTAACCAGCACAACTATATATCTTGTCTGGAGATGTTTTTTAATGCCCACCAGTGGATATCCATCTGCAAGCATCTAACAACTGTATCCTGGAATGGCGTATATCCAGGGTATTTCAGCACATTCCCTCACATTGTTACATATATATATGATATAGAACAGTGTATATATATATATATATATATATATACATATATATATATGGGATTATACTGTGGTCATTCATACTAACACGTGGGCTTGTCAAGTGCCTAGTAGAGCAGACATGGGTTGCTCAAGACCACTAACTCCTTGAATGCAAATGCAATGTTTTCCGCCTGTCTGCCAATACAGGGGATCAGATGTATGAAACGGAAAAATTCATAGGCAAATCAAATACCGCTGACAGGTAGGTAAGCTCATGTTATGACAGCTGGATATTGATCAAAATGGCAAGGAAAAGACTGGACAGAAGTCAGGAATATACCAGGGTAATCAAAAAGGTAAATGTTTAGAATATTCTGCTCTGAGCTCACCCTTAGGTTATAAAGCCAAACATACATAATTCATCCCATGTGGAGAGGTTTAACTTACAGAAAGAAAGTATCATAAGATATTAAGGCTAATGGATAAGAAGATAAGAACCAGCTACAGGTGAGAAAGCTCTTGTTTTAGAAGAAAATACATAAACAGAATCCCTGCCACATTTCAGAATTTGTACTACAACCAAAGACAGACCTATTGAACCTACAAAACTATCTGTATTGAATTACCTTTGGCCTCCCCTGATTACAATTTGAAATAGCAGATCTTGCCTTGATAAAACTGGCATTTGGAATATGACAGTAAATTTCTGTCAAACCTAAACTCTAGCATTGATCCCTGCGGATATTTTGTAAGACTTGAACTTGGCCATGTTGGCAAGATAATACTTTCTTAATTCAGGAGAACTAAATGGACTCAGGAAGGTCAAAAGTAATATCACCACTTTTGCAGAATGTAATATTAAGCAGTTAAACATGGTTCAAGATTTTGATTTGGGACCTCTTTACTTGCTCCCATGGAAGACATAAGGAATTAAGCCCAAATCCAAAACTTAGAAATTTAATGTGCATCATGAAAAAAAGAGGGGGAAAAGAAAAAGTAGGGATTATGCAAACTAAATGTAATCAAAGCCTGTTTGCCATAGAGAAGTTGGTTGATAAAGTTTTATCTTTCCTAAGCAGGTCATATGAGCAAGAAAGAAGTTAATTTTAACCCTGAAATAACCTCTGAGCCCAGCAGTTACTTTCCTAATTTTGACAGAATGGACAACCAGAAAGATGAGTGTAGGTAATATAATAAATTTTGAGAAAAATTACCTTTAAATGTCAGAATTTAAGACGGCTTATCAGTCACAGGGGTATAATTAGAACTGGCAATCTTCCTCACAAAACTATTCCCCCAGGACCTGATGCATTTCTGTTATCTAAAGTGATTTTTGGCTGGCTTGGTTGGTCCTTCTTCAACTCATCAGTCTCAGGCATTGCAGAGGTAGACTGTCTATCTGCCCATATGAAGAAATAATTCAGAAGACAAAAGTAAAAATGGCATATGGAGGAAAATAAGTACAGAGGAGAGTCACAGAATAGGTGATCAAGTGGGAGGGAATCCTCGCTGGTTGGGTAGAAAAGGTGAAAAGCATTCCATTGCTCTATACGTCCTGAAAGCCAAAAAAACACCTACATAGGTGTTTTATTTGCAAACAAAGTAACAGCAAATTAACCTTCTCCATGAGAAGGTTAAGGAGCCATTTCATTTTGTTTGACCTCGAAAAGATAGATGAGTAGAATGCACCATTTTCTCATTCTCTGCTCACTAAGCTTAATTTTTAAATAAGGTTTTTGATCTATCACTTTCTACTGTACCTAAGATGATGTCAATCCACATGGTAACAGTCAGTCACACACTTGACATCAGACTGTCTTGTATTTTTGATATTTGTGCCAGTATTCATTTCTTTGCAAGCTACTGTAAAATTTATAAAAGTTTCACCTGCTTCCTAGAGGCAGGTTCAGCATTACTAACTTTTTAGTCTTGATAACCAGAAGAGTAGTAGGATATTAGAGTATAATTACTTGAATAGGCATGTTTGATTAGGTAAGTTGTGGTCTCACTATTGAAGCATCATGTGTAAGAACTGGATGAAATGAAGTTATACTTAATGACTTGCATTCAGAACTCTGAATTACATATCCTCAAGTAGAGAAGCGTGGAAAACAATTCTTTTTTTTTCCCACACAGTTATTTTTCCTTGTATCCACATTGGGAATAAAGCTAAGAGTCTCTAGAGAGCCAAGAAAAAATTATTCATGCTCTTGCTCAAGCTCTGAAATTGCTTGGCCTTGTGAGTGACATATTATACGAGCTACAATTAACCTCACATATAAATGAGTACATCTTTCTCCCTTAATATCTGCATTTTCTGGGGGGAGAAAAAAAAAAAAAGGAAAAAAAAGAAAAAAGTAGATATCTGGATATCTGGTTCAAGTATTATAGTTTCTGTCCTTTCTGAAGCCATTTTGGTGACCTAGCAGACTTTTTTTCCCTGAAAATATAAATTACGATGTGTTAAAATTTTGTGTGCTCTTCAGTGAAAAGTGATTTAAAACCTACAAATGCTTAATGCATTAAAATAAAAGAATAGATTTTTTTCCTTATCAAAAGAATAAAAAAGTAGTTCTAGGTAATTATTTAATTTTAATTTTGAAGATATTCATCCTACCTCTGTGAAATGAAGGAAGGAATCCAAAAGTTTTATATTTTGTTCTTTCATTTAAACTTTAGATATTACATGATTCTTGTTAATATTTATCTAATTTTACTTAAAGCAGATTGAAAATCTAATTTCTTTATCTGCTTTTCTGGATATTTTTTTTCAACCTACAGCTGTGAGAATTACTCTACTGTCAGGTAGCGGTAGCATATGCTCTTCTGCTAAGGTTATAATTATCTCTGTAATTATTAGCCCGAATTTTGACCTATTTATTCTGCTTAAATTCTGTAAGGAAAAACCCACCTGGCCATGGCTCTTACCAGGGGGAATTCTGCAGGAGCTAGAAGTTAACTGGGCTAAACTTTTTGGATAAAGAAAAGAAGAAAGGGGAAAGAAGAATAAAAATGCAACAAGCCTATACTGAAAATCTTCTTTTATATTGCATTGTATTTTATTCTTTAACATTTGTATGGAAGTGTGAGGCAGTTCTCAATGCTGAAAAATCCCTTGAAATTTGAAGCAGACATGGTTTTGGAGACCATGTCCTCAAGTACTAGACAGGGAGCTATGAGGATATTAGTAATATGAGCCTATGGTAGATTATAATATAAGTATTTAATTGAGAAGAAATAACTATATGTAAAAGGAGCATACTGTTTTCTCTGGAGTAACGATAAATTTTAATGATATTAAAGACAGAGTAAACTTTGAGATTGCAAACATTCATAATTTTATGTTAACATCAAAAATCTTATAAAAATGCATCTTTATTTTACACAAAAGAATAAACAATTTATTTGAAATAGAAGGAAAGGAGGTTGCAGAACTGAGAATACTTCCCTCTCCAGATAATTTAGTGCTAACCTCAATTCAATATGTTTCTTTTAATTATTGATCAACTAGCCTTTTACACTGAGCTGGTATAATACCTCTCGCTGTCTACCATGTCTACAAAATCTCAGTTCCTCCAAAATCCATATTATCTGCTAGGAACTAATTTGATGTGGAATAGCAACAGAAGATCTCTCTTAACAACTCCAAATCTATACGTCAAATATTAATCACTGGAAAATCACTGACACCTCTTCTTTTTTCTTTCTCTCTCTCACCTTCCAGACACAGCCCTCTCTATTCCACCATTCAGCCCTTTTTCTCATTCATTCTTCAGAGCAAACAGCATTTACAATGCCCAGCAATACTTACCTGATTCATTCGAACCATTTGACATGGCTCAGAAAGCTTACCAAAGAATTCAGCCTATGACTGCGTGAACCCTTGAAGGAATCAGAAACTATACTATATAGAAAAGCATTATGTACAAGTACTTGTTGTCATGGTTACACAGATAGACTCACTTCTGACTTTTCCCTGGTCTTTCTGAATAGGAAATAGGGATCCAGGGAGACTTTCAAGCCTCACTCAGCAGACATTCGTGCAATTTAAAATGGTGTGCATGTCTGAGGGAAAAAAAAAGAGTGGGTGGGCTGTAATCCACCTACTTCGCTTTTTAAAATATTTATAGGTAGCAGAGTGTAAGTCAACATAAATAAAAGAAGCCTGTACAGGTTGCACTGCATTTTTTCAGAGCCAAAATAGTGTTTTACTGTCAGGGAAATCAAAATGAAGTAGTTAAACAAAGTATTGTAACGAGAAAATAGAACTGAGGACTTGTCAATGCATTATTTCAGCAGACATTTTATGTAACCAGATCTTTTTGAGAAATCCATGAGAGAAATTTGTATGTATGACTCTACACAGGAAATAATAAAGGATAAATAAAATAGATATGCTATTTGTCCTCGACAAACACGTGCCCTGTGCAAGTCCAAAGCTCAACATAACTCTTGAGCACTTTAATCTTAGGGTATGTGATAGAAGTTTAAAAACATAATGTAACTTCTGAGTGAGAAATTCTACTCTAGTGATTGAGATGTGAAGCAGATATTTAATGCATGGTTTTCTCCTTGTCAGACCACCAAGCTGGGATTAAATTGTTTGCTTGACTTCCTAGCTGCTGACATAAATATTTAAATGATTTTACATGTTCACATGTTTGCAGGTTATTGACCTTTAGCAGCCTCTAGCCAGATCTCAGTGTCTGGGCTAAGAACTCTTCTAAAACCTGGTATTTTTGGACAGTGTCAGTTGGCAATTATGATTTTTTGCTTATGGGGTGGACTCACACATTTCTCTTACCATAGACTAGTTACAATAAAACAAACAAAGTTAAAAAATAATAACTGTATATGTGTACCCGGTTTACTTATAGTGTGCTAAACACTCCCTCTGGAAGGAGAGGTTACTTGCTGCACCCTTACAGAAGAGTGTTTGTTTTTCCAATCTTTGTGAAAGAAACTGACTGATAATGCCTTTATATAGAAAAAAACTTTCAAATACAGGTAAATTTTTATTCTGACTCCTAATCTTGGCAAACATGACTTGAAGCCTGAAATTTGCAAGCTAATAACTTACACATTGGGTCTTTACAACCGGGACTTATGAATTTGATTTCTGGAGCCAATATTGCTTGTGCTTTACAAACCACATTTCTGTAGCCTCATATAAACTGCACAGAGGTTTCCTCAAAAACTTCTTACAGCATTTATTTTTTATTACAGGTCAACTCAAGAATCTTCTCCCTTTCGTCACATTAAAACATCATGAAATTCTGTCTCCACTAACGTGAGAACTTTCACTGTTTTTGAAGAAGCCAAAATTTTTCTCTTTGCCAATCAAAATCTGAGAAACTGAGAGCTACTCAAGCAAAACATGTAAACTCACAATGAAACCTAAATAAATAAGGCATTGTCCTTGATCAGAAAGGTATCTATTATGTAAAAATACAGAATCAAAATTAAAACTATCTAATGATCTGTTGCACATATAATACCTTCACATTTTGTCAAGCATTGTAGTAATATGCTTTTTTTGTTGTTTAGTGAACTTAAACTTTTTTTTATGTTTTTCAATGAAACCAAAATGCAAAACACTTTTTCTTATTAATATGAATATAATATGAATTTGCTAATATAGTTTTGTTTCCAAGGATATTGCCTGGGAATTTATCCCATGGTTTTAGTATTTTAGTTAGCTAATTTTCTCATCCCTTGTTTTTACCTCTTTCTTAACTTTCTTGGTTTGTGATGTTAGGCAGTTCTTTCTGGCCTCATTTCTTTTAGCTGCATGTAACACAGGTCTGCAAGTACTGAGATAACTTCTGTTTTTAGAGCAAAGTCTCTTAAAATGCAAAACCAAAAGAAAACATCAAGACTGCAAACTCCAGAAAGATAGTCAAACAGTTATTTTGAGAGGAATCAATGAGAAATGACGTAGCTATCCATCACAGCATAAATCAAGGAATTGCATTAAGTAATTTAAACATTGTGAGGATGCTCTGGGTTAAAACATTAGTAGGAATATGATGTTATCTGTTGAACTGAAGTGGGAGTATTCTGCTTTTACTCCCATCCTTCAGGGTTTGGGTAGCAGATTATTGTGGGTATGATAGCTGAGAAAAAGTTGAATGTTGGATAAAAGAAGGTCACAGGTACAGGGAACTCCAGAACCTCTGCTTTCAAACTCAACTTCTTGTGAAATATGCCTTTTAGTTTGTTTTGAATGTTTATAGCACCTTTAATGCACTGTCTGCAGACTATTTTAAAATATATTATTGTGACCTTCATGACCCTCCAGATGATTATTCTGCTTTGGGTTGCACACTTTTTTCTCTTCTTCTTTTTGAACTCTTCCCTTGCTTATTATTTTTTTTTTTCCTCTAACTATTTCCTGACATATTTTTCTCATTTTATCAATAAAAGGTTTTCATCTGATGTCTCTTTTTACATCAGGCACTCAAGCAAGTCTTCAGTTGTAATCTGCAACTTGTAGTTTGGGAGATAAGTTTTATTCTAAAATTTTTCAGACATTTCTAATTGATTTTTTTTTTAACTGAAGAATCTCTTTTCTTCATAATGAAAAATAAAATACAGACTGAATCCTCATTTTAAGGTATTCCAAAAATAACGTAATATAATTTATGCTATTTATCTTATTGCCTTGATTGGAGATAGACTAATCAAAAAGACCTGTTGAATCAGGAATCTGGTTTTTTTTTTAGTACTCATTCAAAAGAAAAAAAATCAGGAGGAAATTGGGCAAAAGTTGTCTTTATTACTCTTCAAGAATGACAACCTGCTGCTATAGAAGTGTGGTGGATGCCAAGTACCCACCAAGCCACTCTAATGTTCCCCTTCCCAGCTGGTGAGGGGAGAGAAAATAAGAAGGAAAATGAGTCATAAGTTTAGATAAGGCAGTTTACTAAAGAAAAAGTGAAAGTTTGGACACCCACAAGCAAAGAGAAAAAAAAAATTAAAACGTTTATTCTCTGCAACCCATCAACAAGCGATGTTCCACTTCCTGGGAAGCAGGAACTTCAGCACACATAGTGGTTGATCAGCAAGGCAAACATAGCACATAGTGAATGCCCCCCCTTCTTCCATCTTTTCTTAGCTTTTTTATCATATGATATGGAATACCCCTTTGGTTAGCTTAGGTCAGCTGGCCTACTTGTGTCCCCTCCCAGGATCTTGCCCACCCTCAGCCTACTGATGGAGGGAATGCTGGAGAGACAACGCTGATGCTGTGCCAGCGTTGCTCAGCAGTAGCCAAAACACTGATGTGTTATCATCATCTTTCCAGTTACCAATGCAAAGCTCAGCACTGTGAGGGCTGCTATGGTGAAATGAATTTCATCTCAGTCAGATCCAATACAAGCAGTTTCCTCAGTCATCCATATCCACCAAATATTGTAACTGTAAAAAAGTTAAAAGTGACAAACAAGTTTATAATCTTTTCTATCTTCCTTTTGATAGAGGCATCTCACTAGCTCTTTGGTTTTGAAAGCACTGGCAAGGCTAAATCCAGGAAAAGGTTTTTTCTTTGGGAATCTGGATGAATGTGCAGTCTACACTGTGTATAGCACTCACATAATACAAAATGAGCATTCTGGTTTATTAGAATCTGATTTTGTGTGTTCTCTGTTGTGTGTGAAAGCATAGATTTTAAACTTCAGGCTTTATTTTCAGTGAAGTTGGAACACCTGAAACTTAGATACTGAGACAGTGTGTGGAATTGCCTTTCTGTTTCTTGGGATACTAGCCTACCTGCTTATCTCCATACCTCTAGGACATGTCACTGAAGTGCTCCACAAACAGATCAATCCAAAGCACTGTGGTTTTGTTACCACACTTCTCACACGCTAATATAGACCCCTTCTGAACAATGTTAGGAAATAGAAAAGTGGTATTTTAAGAGAGCTCTCAGTACCTTCCTGGACTCAGATCTGAAACCCCTCTATTGAAGTGCAGTGGTTGTAGGCATATCATTATGTTATGTCCAGAACACTGAGTTCATTTCTGGATATCATTTTGCCAGAAAGCTGTTGACAAATTAGAGGAAAGGACAGTTATATTAATTGAGGTTGCACAAATTGAGAGAAAGTAATTATTTTATTATAGTAAATGGTATAATAATTATGAAAAATTCAATGAAATTAAGATGAAAAGTATTTAAACAGAGTATTAGAAAGTGGTCTTTGACAGTGAGATATATGAAGCTGCAGAACAGTTTCTAAAGAGAGGTGGTGGGACTCTCATTGCCTGAAGTACTTGAAACTATATAGGAAAAGAAATGTTGAAAATCTTGGAAAGTGTCTGTGCCCGAACTGACAGGAGAATTGAGTGACCTTTTCCTTCTTTTATTCTATGAATATTAAAAATGGCACTTTTAAAAGACTTTAATATCCATGTCAAAAATTATACCTACCTTTTCCAGTATTTTGAGATATTTTCTTCCTTTTCTTTAATCAGTATGGAAATGTCACTGAATACATTAACTGACACACTCTTTATCTCATTAAATTCCTTGATGCTTCTCCTTGTTAATATTATATCTAGCTTATAGTGACCATTAATTGATTTTTCTTTATCTTTCATAATTTTCCTTTCACATGCATTGCCAAACCCTTCCATCTAAGAATATTTTCAGTTTTGATGGTTGTTTAATCTTCTGTATAATGAAGATTGCTCTGAGAACTTCACTACTGTGCATAGCAGTGTTGAGGTAACTGGCCTGGTCAATAAGTTATATCACAAGAATTCAATTGTTTATTTAGTTTTAGAGCCACACTTGTTTATCTTTAAAATTTTTTAAAGTTTCTTTTTATTCCCTTGTTTTGGTTTATGTTTTCCTGAGACTAAAATGAAGCCTGAGTAGGCCTTTGTATTCTTCAATATATATATAACAGAATCAGTTTTTCTCGACTACATCTTTCATGCTGCTCAGAATTCAAATTACCTGTAGAAACAGTATTTCCAGGGCAGACTTGAAAAAATACCTGCAGATGTATTATTGTTTATCAGAGCCTTGATGAAACATCCAGAAAACTTATTGGCATTAAACTTATTGGCATTAAACACTTTAGAGTAAAGAGATCTGTGTTGTAAGTACTCAGTTTTATACTTTGAATCTGCAGGTACAGCTTTACTGTTTTACATCACTCCATCTCACCTCTGGGCTTTTAAATGAGCAGTGAACATCCCTCCAAGTTCTTCTGATAACTCTGCTGAAGCATAGGCACTTTTAGCTCCTCCTCAGCCTCGGCAGGCTGGAAATTTTTTTCTAGGAGCTGTCCAATGCAATTGTCCTGTGATTGTAAGGTCAACATCAGGTTTTCCATCATTTTTAGTAGTTCCTGTCCTTTGACAAGTTCAATGGCTCCACACTTTTTATCTAAAAAATGGATTTATTTTTTCCCTTGCCACTGCTGTAAATTGTATCCCTTTCACACCTAAATTTGTGTGCACATTTGTATTTAACTGACATGCTCAAGGTGATGGTGTTATGATCAAGTTGTTTAAAATAATTAGAGAGATGTCTCTACCTGAATTAATGTGAAAAAGAGACCATATGCCAAAGTCAATAGTAAGAATTTTTATTTACACAGGGAGACAGATTAAACAGAAAAAACATCACCATTGTGGATTCCAGTGCTGTCCCACTGATCCTCTTCCTGTGGACTTCCCAGTGGTGAGAGAACCAGTCTTATTGAAGGGATGATTGCAGTCTGGATCTGTCGAGGGAAGCCTAGGGTGGTGAGGGAAAAAACCTGCAGTAGTGAAGGAAGAAATCTCTGTGTATGAGAGTAGCCTGTGTGTTGAGCAAAGTCTGTGGTAGTAAGGGAAATCTCATAGTGGTACAGGAAGTCCTGTGATGGTGAGGAAAGAAGCGGCTTTTATGAGGCTTAGGCTGGGTGGGAATGTCCCTGACACCTCCCCTGGGGCGGGGAGCTTTAAATTGGATGATGTAATAGTGGTCATGGGTCATTTCAAGAGTCTTTGATGCCTTCTAAGACATTACAGCTTCCTGTTATATCAAGGCAGTTGAGTCAATTATGGCCTATTATGGCCCATCAGCAGAGATGAATATCTTCAGGCTATGTGTGAATTGTTCTAGTAGTTCCGGGGAGGGGAGTTAACACACCTGAGTCATTTGTATAAGGATGAAGAAATACTACCCTGCCTTGCAGGATTCGCCTTTTTCCTTATCTTACCCAGCTTGTAGTCCGAGGTGGTGGGTGTGCATGTCCTTAGCACCTGGACAGTTACTTTGCACATTGTCAGCCTGAGCCTTGATTGTCTGAGCCATCAGAATTGCAGTCTTTCACATTTGTGATACATTCTTCTCCTGGACAACAGTACCATCTTTATCTTATCTCAAGTTCCAGTCATAGTCCAAATTAGTGGTCATTCAGGGATCAGTGGCCTTCGGTGATTTCTCTGTAGAGTCTCCTACAGTGGACAAAAGTCCTTCAGTAATTTTAACAATGTTTAAGCCATAAACCATTTCAGTGTCTCACAGATGGGCTAACCCCATCTTTACAAAAGTTCATTTTCACCTTAGCCGCCTGCTTCTTTCTGACTTACCTAGTATTGACAGAATCCTGAGGACTGTCCTGTCTTTAAATGGTCTGTGAAATGTTAAAGAGAAAAGCTGTCCCATTTGCAGCCTGACAGTCCTGTATTGCCGAGCATTGCTTTTTGAAGATTTTCCCTGAGCAAGCAGCACTGGACACTTTGTCCTCTCTAAACACCTTCTTTTGGCTCTTGGCAGTGATATAATTCGGTGTAGTCCATTTTGACTCAGACTCCCTCCCAAATTCTGGCTTTCACCATAGTTTGTCCCAAAATATGTAGGTGTTTTTTGGAATGAAATTCTGAGCTCGTTGTGTCTTTTTAACACAAATGTCCTTTTTTGAATTAGTTCCGTTTCTTTTATGATGGCCATGGTGAGTTTTGCTGTGAAGTCCTCACAGCTGCTCATGCTGGACTTCTAAGGACTTGTTCTGAGCCTTTCATGGCACCACTCCTACAGGCTTTTCCTTTTTAAAAAACAAAAACAAAAACAACAACAACAAAAAAAAATCTGATTTCCTAATGAAGTATCTGTAACTCCTTCATTCTTTGTGCCACTTCATCATTATCATTAATGTTCTTCTCTGGTCAATTTTTTTCCAAAATACATTGAAAAAGAAATCAAATCACCTTTATACTTGATTTTCACAGGGAGTGCAGCACTTTCCAGACCATTAACACAAAAGTCCATTGTAAATTTCCTCTGCCTGATTTAACTGAAAACTGCTAAAACATTAAGTTACGTCAGAAGAACCTTCTTTCAGAAATATTTTACTTTTTTTTTTGCAATCTTTTCATTGCAATTGCAGAATAAAGCACAGTTAAACCCTTTTTCCAGTTGTTTTCAGCATTATCCTGCTGCTCAAACTCAACTGATGAGTACCTTTCTTTCTTACCCTCTTCTTAACTCATGCCTCTGCATGGGAGTTTTCTCTTATGTACATTCCTTCTCCTTGGACCCCACATTATTTAATACAGTTTGGATTGATGGGCTTTGGATAAGAGGAGACAGTTTTTCTCACATTGCTGCCACACTGATAGTGGTGTAATGAATGATATCCACCTCCTCACAGGAGCACCTTATACAAATACCTGTGTTGCAACTTTGAAATGGTATCCAGTGTGACAGAAGACCAAAGAATCTGCAGAAATAAATATGGTCATGAATCTGGTGCTGTTAAAGTCAGTGAGAGAGGGAAGGTTCACAAAGTTATGTATTAGGCAGATCTAGGAGTCATAGGAAAGCATCAAGTTGGTAGTGTTTCAGAAATATTACTGAACCTTATGGATGGGTACACTAAGTGAAGCCTATCCCATCCTATGGCTTCATATCTACTGCACTTAAAGTGAATCACAGAATCATAGGATGATTTGGGATGGAAGGGACCTTTAAAAGTCATCTAGTCCAATCCCCCAGGATCCAGCCTGACCTTGAACATTTCCAGGGATGGGGCATCTACAGTGTCTCTGGGGAGCCTGTTGCAGTCTTTCACCAAAACTTACAGAGTTGTAATTTTCCAGTTGAATCTGATTGTTTCTATTTCTTTTCGTCATTTTGGAAATAACATTTATATTAATGCTTAAGCAGAATATAATTTGAGTTCTAACATAACATCTCAGCTTTGAATTCTCAAAAAAAAATGTGTTTTTCCCAGCAACAATTATATAGTCTCACTGATCTTGTAAGAAAACCCTTTTAGACTCTCTGAGGAGCAGGAGTTTTATGTCTTATGAAACTCTATAAAATTTCAGTTGACTGCATTACATTGACAAATATATCTTTAAGGTAAAGGAAAACGCTTCTTAAATTCACTTCATTTTTTCCTTATCTTTGTGGAACAAATGTTTAACTCAATCCCTGCTTAGGCAAGCATATATAAATGTGTCTTGGCTGGGGACTTTTCATGTGCCACATACAACATCATTTCTTAAATAAGATAAATATACATGATACCTTTGGAGCCAATATTCATTATACCATTTATCGGATACACAAGATTAAACAAAGAAAGGAGGTCAGAATTGTTCTGGCTATTTTTCACATGTCTTATATTAGCTACAGTCATTTCCTAACAAATTAAGTGGAGGTAGATTCTAAAATCCTCCTGGAGAACTATAGTAGGTAGACATTGTCAAGAAGCAATCCAGAAAAAGTATTGTGGTCCTTAAGCCACTGCACTGTTCCAACTGACCAATTTAAACTGAAATTCATGCTATAACACAAGGCAAGATAAAATATCTATGCTGACTCTGGAGTAAAAAGGAATTTGTCTCCCCTAGTTTGGATTCACACATGATATATCCACTAAACCATCCAAATAATTTTCTAAGCTTCTTTGAAACATACAGAAATCTAGTGTTGGATAAATAGTTTTATCCTTCTGAAAATCTGAGCATGAACTGATTTTTTTTTTTTTTTTGCATTGACTCCAAAAAAAAGAGGGACTTGCTATGTATGCTACAAGGCATTTACCTTGTATGTAATCCTAAACCCATGAGGAATCAGTACAGGCAAAACTTTTATCTTTTTCAGAAATTAATGATTTTGTTTTCGGGCATTTGGATTTTGGGGGAAGTCTTGTTTCAGAGACATAATCCTGTAGGGGCCCAGGAAAATGATCTGAGAATTCTCAGGGTATAGCAGGGATAAGTGGAGAGTTATTTTTCAGTGAAAAGTTGAGAAAGGCACAGAGGAAGGGTTGAAAAAGGGGACAAAATCTGAAGCAGGCATCACTTATTCAATTCTGTAGTGCAGTACATAGTATGCCATCCCTCTTGCCTTTTCTGTTCTCTGTTATGACATTATACCTCCTAGAACAGCATTAGGTCATTCTTTTTTAGGATGTAGTAACGTTTTCATCAGGCAGCTACACGATTTTTATGTGAGCTAAAATATAGCACTGCTTTCAGTCTGAAGAGGTACATCTTCTTTCCTCCCTTGAGGGGAAAGCTGGTCCGAAGTGCATTTGATGTGACGCCTGAGAAGTATGAGTAGTAATGGTCACTTATATAAGGTACAGTAAGAAATCTGTATTACAAATAGTGCAAAAAATGAACAAATGCGGAAAATAAATACAAAATACATATTGGAGCACTGTTTTCCATAACTTTCCTGATTGTATATATTGACTATTAAATTCAGTATTGCTCTTTTATATTGTTATTTGTTGCTGCTATTGTATCATCCTGAACTGATTATTGCCAGAGTTCCAGCAGAATAAAGAAAAGCCCATCTCTGTCTTCAGCACTTGCAGTAGTCAGTCAGGTATACAAGAAAGTATGCTCAAATATATTGTTACCCCAGCTATCCATGGAAAAAATGACAGAAAAGAACATTTGTACACAACACATTATAAATCTTTTGATTTACAATCATCTGCTAATCTTTTCTGTGAATGCTTTACCACCCATTTGGACCTTGATATCTAGGTGCTTATTGAATAACACGAATTTTCATCTCTTATAATCTTTACTGCGGAGAACTACACAGGCTAACCCTTCTAATTCTTAGAATTAAACTCTTTCAACTGGAGAAATGCCTGGTGTTTTGGAAGCCAGAAATCGTCAACCTAGCAAAGACTCCTTTAAAATGTTCAGCATAGGAGCACGTGTTACTTAAAGTGTGCTGCCGATAAAAGAACTTTATATCTCTAGAGATACAAAGCAGAAAAAATAATTATGTTATACATCAGATAGATAAAAGATCACTGTGCTGAAAATAATAATCAAATTATTATTTTTTACAGTTTGAAACTGCATTTTTCTTCTAAAGTTTCCATTGTTTCTTCAGTATTTACACATATTTTCACAAAATAATAGCATTTCATTAGAAACTATAAAAAATATATAAAAAACACAGGAATAGAAGTTTTTAGGAGAACCAAACTCCATCTCAAAGGTTTGTTCATTTAAAGTTAAATTCTCCAAACAATCAATCCATTAAATCAACAATATTTACCTCTTTCCAAAGATAAAAAGAGATTGTTTTTAATATGTTGACTGTATAAAAAGGCAAGATGGCATCTTAAAGCCTGCTAAATAGTCTCCCAGGCATACAATTAATCTCAATGAAAACTCTAGTCGCTATCACAATATAAATAAAATAATGTTGTTCAAATTACTGAAAATGTCCCTGCCAGGAGCAGTTGAACTAATTCTTGGTTTGACTGTCAGAGCATTAATGACAAGCACTCAGACATTCAAATGAAAGGATTGTTGCTCTTTCTAAAACTCCTGACCAAGATTTGCTTTTCACTGGCCAACTTTGTATAGAAGGCATTTATCATAACTTCTTGGCTGAAATGATTTCTATAATAGCCTCTCTTAAGGAAGAACAGCAGAAAAAGGTACTACTTCTAAAAGATAACCATTGTACTGCTAAATATGTTGATATTTATCAAAATACTAACATACATTCTGTAAAGTGAAATGGTGGCCAGTAAGACTTTGCTTTCACTGTGGATTCTGATGGTAAACATTTCAAGGCATTGGGTAACTCTCGTGGGTTACTACTGCTCCAGCAGGATATGCTCAAAAGGACTTCCCTGTGAAACACACTCCTCCTTCCCCCACAGTATACATTGATTGAAAGGAACATCCTGTTATCTGCTGAGTGGAACTTGTCAGGGTTACAAAACCCCCTGCAAGATTTCACTTGGTGGAGGACTGCACCAGCAAGCACCTAGATAAAACCTATCAGTATTGGGTCTGTCAAGTCCACACAGCTAGAGGATGAGTAGTCATGTTGTCTTGGCCTATAATAAATTCACCAGTTGCAAATCTTGAGGTTTTGGAGCCTGAAACCACTTAAAATACAGCCTTGAATCATTTCCCCAAGTTTCACAACAAATCCTATTTTGTTTTCAATAAGGATGAATAATACAAACACTATAAACAGACCATAAGGTACTCAACCTGAATTTACTGTAGAGTATAGGAGTTATATAGACCATTGTTACATTGAGCAACACAGCAACTGCTTTCTGCACATTATGCTGCAGAAGTTTCTGCATTGAGAACTGAGATATGAAAGCAGCAATAGAATCAAGTTATATGATTTATTTTTAAAGAGCTTATGATGGTATTATATCATACTGATTACTTTCTTAGCACAGATCGCATTGTGATGCCGTACTGTTTTTCTGAGAGTGAGTTAGGCTCTTTTTCTGTCTGTTTAGCTCAGCATCTTAGTAATATGTGTAATAAGTGCAAAAGATTTTCTGAAGAAACTGTGTTCCTGTTTCCTCTTTATACTTGGTAGAAACACTTTACTTTTATTCCATATTTCTCACAATTTCATTCCAAGCACATCAGTGAAGCGTAGCAGCAGCACTTGAGCTTACAAGAAACCATTTACCTGGTAGGAGGGAACAAAATTCACATGCAAGAGTTACAGCTCATCCCAGAATATTGAACTGGTTTTTCAGGCAAAGTCAAACTAGGCATGACCTTAACACTGATGGTGTATTAACAAGAATCTCTTCATCCCTGCAACCAAGCCTGTGAAAACCATCTAAAAATAGTATGCAGGCATTGGATTCTCCATATATTTAAAACCTGCAAAATGTTAAAAGGTATAGAGGACTCTCAGTGTTAGATAGAGCTACTTAAATAACATGTTGGGAAGCAGTAAATTTTCACCTTCCTCTTGTTTACAAATAATCAGTAAATAGATGCAAATTTTAGGTAGGGTTTTTTTTTGTTTAAGAGAACATTTTTTACACTACAGATTCTTTTGTTCAAGAGCTGAGATCCTCTATTAGGGAATCATGGAGAAAGTATGTAGTTGCCTGCCTACTCTTTATAGTCAGTAGAGTCTATAATTCATTATTTATTTTATGCAATTAGTCGCACAATATTGATTCTGAACCTAAGCATTATGTAAATGCATGTGAACACTGCAGGAAGGAGTCCTTGATGCTTATATACCCCAATGGCTTGGAGCATTTCAGTGTTTGAGAGATGGCAGAAATGAATTACACTGCACATTTTTTAACCATGTCTTACTTTTTAATTTATTTTGGTTTGTCTACTTGTTTATTTTTCCACAAGATAAAAATAGTATTTCTTGATACATCCTTATTTGGGATGTAAAAACCTAATTCCCTTTCCATCCTAGAAAGAAAACTATAAAACTACCTTGTCTGAGCTGGCTGTTTACAAAATGTATACTCCTTTTTCTCTTATCACAGTTACATAGAGTAATTGCATTTACGTGAACATAGTACTAATTTCCAAGGATTTGGTCACTGGCCTTTGTCTCTCTTAGATTAATTGCCAGAATGCCAGAGTTCCCACTGGAGTGTTTTAAGTGCTGTTGTACCTATATGCTGAATACTGTTTCTTCTGCCTACCTAACATACAAACTGGAGCTATCGCTCCCTTTTAATGTCACTCTGTTGTAGGTTATTTTTCCCATTCATTTCTTTTATAGGTATAGCAGGGTAAATACTCCTTTATAGTACAATTCAGAATTAAAAATTGTTTTTTGCTCATTTTGGGTCATTTACCTTACTGTATTTTTCTGCATGAAAAATGAGAAGTATTTTTACAAACAGAGTGCAAGTTCTGGACCTTTGTAAAATTTCTTGCAGATAATCAACAGGTGATAGGCTTGGGGAAACCGAAGTTCTTGGTAAAGAATTTTGACATCTGAGGACAAAAATCTAAAACTGAAATTGTCTCTGAGGGAGATAGAATTTTAGAAAGCAGAAAAAAATACTCAAAAAGAGATGTAAATAGAACTGCAAATCAGTGAAGGTAGACAGCTATGCCTAGGTATGCTCTGTAGCTCCGTAGCTCCTCTTACTAGAACACAACTCCAACTTCACATGGCTTCATCTATCTTTACATTCAGTGAGCATGGTAAGAGTCTTTTCTCAGCCTGTATCAATAATGACTATTTCAAGTTTACTTGAAACAAGAAATGCTGGACATGTTTTTCCTTCTTAAAAGGGGGCCTGGTAGATCAGCATCTGATTGTTCACATAGGAGAAATTCAGTCATGAACTCTTTGGCTTTGAAACTGAAGATCAGTGTTTCCAAAAATCAAACAGCCTGGGTGAATTTTCAGCATGTTTTCTGTGCTTCTTACATTGCAGTGATCACCTGGAATTGAAGTCTATAGTATTTTCTGATAGGAAAAAACCTGATTATGAAATAGCGAACGTCTGATACAATCCCCTGTTACCGCCCAAGGGTGTACCACATCCTGTTACCTTGAACACAGTCAACATTCCGCATCAAGGAATAGTTAGCTTGCATACAGTTCCAGACTTCCTCTTCCTCAGTGCTACAAACAAAATAAATATTTACCTCAAGTCTTTCTGCTACTACTGATACTACATATCAGAAAAACTGATACATATACCATTTTTAACTCAGTCATTTTATGTTAACCTAATATATTTTGGCATGATTTTAAAAAATACTGGGTTTCTATGGTTTCTCTTGACTTAGGGAAAACTTGTATCTGAAAACTCTGCAAAACTAGGCTTCTAAAACTTCACAGGGGTGCAGACAAGTCATTATCAAGTCAGTTCTTAGAAATATTATCAACCATTTCTGTGAATGCAATTATGGACATTCCTGATAAATACTGCCTCAAAAATTAGTAATTTCATGAGTTTTCTTTGAGTATTTTCCATTTGTCAACATTTTCTTAGAAGTATGAACTTCCAAAGAAATGTGTGTAGTGTTTGAATTGTCACAACCCACTGAAGCAAGAGAAACACTACAGAGGATTACTCCTACTGGAGACACACCTTTTTGATTTAAAATTTATGTACATCTGGCAATTTACTAGCACCCTTGAGTCTTTGGCATAATCAATAGTCTGACCATGGAAACCCTTTCTAATTTCATTCTTTGTTCATTCATGAACAACTCTATTGTTGGTCATATTAAAATGTGAATTATTTTCTTGACTTTTGGGTAATAAGTGTTTCATAATCATCATATGATACATATGCATTATATGCACTGAGTATCTTTCATAAATGCCTAACAAATATTTAATGAATATTTGTTTTCTTTTCCATTATAATTGAAATTAATAACATTTTTATCTAGCTACTGGGCAATAACATTGCTAGGATCCTTTCTGACTAATATTTTGCTGGGAAAAAAACCCTTTATTTTCAGTCTTAAATCCACTAATGATAGATTTTTCCATACTTAGTATTTTCCTTTTCATATTCCTTATTAATTTTCCACGATTTCTAACATCATGCTTGTATTTATTGTTATTAGCTTAGCTATTGACTAAAAACTTTCCATTTTCTTATCCTCTAGTTAATAGCTACTTTTTAAAATCAGTGACACCATCTTTCTTTATTATTTTAGTGCTACTTTTTTTACTGGTATTTAATTTTTTTCTCAAAATTTCTCTTAGACAAATTGTTAGTATGATATTTTTACTAACTTTCACATTTTTCTGCTTAAAATTTTCCCTTTCCCTGATTTGAACATAAATATTTGGGAGCTTTGTGTACTATGCATGTACTAGTTGATAGCAAGGCATTCATTTAATCCTGTTTACAGAAGAAGCATAATCAAATCACAATCATGTTTCTCTGTGGAAGTGATAACCAGTTAGCTACTACATTTAGTTTGGCAAGTGAAATATATTTATGTTAATGTCGTTAGGTTCCCCATGTATGCCATCTGTTAAATCACATTTCTCCATTTCCATGTTTTCCTCCCCTTTGACTCATACTTTATCTCTAAGTACTAATATATACAGGCAGGAGCCAATGTTTTGGGTTACAAGACCAAAATCTGTCAGTCAGTAAAGGATGACAATTATCGATCTAACCAGAAGAAGCAGAAGGTGGAACATTAAACTATATGGATCCAAAGGTAATGGTATCCAACTGATCAGTGATTCAGAAAATAAAAAAAAAAAAAATCAATTTGGACAAGGAATCTCTCTTCCGTCTTCCCTGTACTATCTTTTGTAGTACCATTCAACTACTGATTTTATTATTTCAGTTATTAAACGTCCAGATTTCTGTAATTCTAATTAAGACAAATGTATACTGATAAGTATACATACTGAGTAAGTCTTCTTATTTACTCTTTATTCCCAGTAGTAGCATATAAATAGTTAATAAGTATCATTCCCTTTTCTTCCCTTAGTGCCTTGGCTAATTTTTTAATCAATATCTCGCTTTGGAGCTAATTGCTTGATTCATATTCCTCTTTATGCCCATCCAGCCTATGATGTTAGTGTTCTTCAGACTGCCATCCCAGAACAATGCTTCCTTTTTTTGATCATATCATGATAACTTAAACAGTTGTCCTCTCAACTCGCCAGTGATTCCACAAGTTTCCAAATTCCTACACCGCTTATTAATCAGTGGTTCATTTACACATTTTTTTTATCACGTTTCTTTCTTGCATTGGACAATCCTGATTAAGGGTTTTACAGAAACATTGCACATCAACCTCAGAGTAATATCATGTGTATTAAATACATTAAAAACATTATTCATGTGTGTTCCCTTTGTAGAAACTTGACTTGTGATCTGGTTAAAGAAAACGAATTGTACCTGCAGAGGAAAGAATAGATATTCAGTGTCTGTGTTTGTTAAGCTGGGGATAAATATAATTTTTAATTCTTTTGTCCTAAGGTTGTTTCTTGGTGTAACACTTATTCTGGTTCCCTTTATAAATATATTGAAATTTGGGGTGGGTGTGTGTGGGTGTGTGTGTGTGTGTGGGTGTGTGTGTGTCTTTCTTTCAGGACACTATACATAGCAAAGTCACAGAATTAGAAAATCAAAAAAGCAAGAGCAAGGTTAAAGAAAAAAATAATCAAAGCACTTAGAAGAACACATATTTTTTGCTCTACGTGTGATGTCCTAGTCTAACTTTCACTGCCTTGTGGCTGTGTCATTTTCATGTATCACTTTCAAAGTTTTATCTTCTAAGACTGTCATATTTTTTGTGGTAAAGGAACACAAATATGGTATTCAGGATAAAGCAATTCTGTTTACAAATAAATGTGGTCCTGTTTATGAAGATTTACTTAGACTTAGTCAAAATCAAATAAAGAATTTCAGCTTCTAGTAATTGCCTATGAGTTGATACTATTAACCATTTCTGCTAAACCCTGGAATGAATGGAGGGGTCTATAAAACTAACTGCATCTCATCAGATACCAATGTATTTATTCTGATTTCAGTGTGGTCTTCATGAAAACGTGTATACAGTAATTTCACAGGTGGCTTGTTGTTTTAGCTCACCCAGGAGCAATGTGTCAAACCAGGTTAGTGGTTTATTAATTTACTGCCTAACCATCCAACATTTCTCCAGTCCTAAAGTAAAGCCAGCCACTACCATGCCCTCTTTGGCCATACAGAGTGCTAATCCCACAGAGCCTTATATCTGACTGTTATGTTGAACGGCTTCTGTGGCCTCCTGTCAGATTGCAGGAGGTTATAGACCCAAAAATTGCCTTCCCTTCGAGGGTTAAACTATATAATGTAATTGTGGCTTATTCTAAAAAATCAGCTTGCCCTGGGGTCAGGCAGAACACTGAGTTGCAATCATTAATAAGCCATTTTGTGTTTGCCTCTGTGATCAAAGAGTTCTTGTCCAGAGTGCAATAGCTTGTTTCCTTTGCATTTCAGCTTCAAATTTAGTTTCCAGAGAGAAGAGAGAATAAATCCTGACAATAACAATGGTGAATCTTTAATGGTACTCATTAAAGTCAATGTTTGATTTTTCAACTGTGCTACCTGAAATTCAATTTTTAGACCAAAAATGCATTTAAAAGCTTTGGGGCCTTTTGTAACAAACACTCTTTCACAAGTTATACTGATCTGCTATGTTGGATGGAAGACTACTTTATGTTATTTTTTCCATTAGTCCCTTTAATTTCCTTTATAATAGCTGAACCTTTACTGCAGTTAAAAAAAAAATCTAATAGCAGCTTTGATCTTCAGATATCAGCTAGAGGGTACTCCACACTTAGATTTTAAATAATGTACTGTAGAAAGCTACTATCCAATGAAAAATCCTCAATTACTTTAAAAGCCACCCTTTACTATGCTTTTGCACTTACAGGCGTTTCTCCTTTTTTTTTTTTTTTTTTTTTTTTTTTAAATTTCAACCTCCATAATACTGAGATGCTTTAAGCAATTATTTATGATAGCATTACCTCATATCAATTTTCTACTCAGTGCATAAACCAGAGTTGCATCTGCTTTGTTAGAACAGAGAACATGATCTAGCTGATACATGTTCTTCCTCTTCTCTGGCATAATCGATGGAAAACTCTCCCCAGAGACAGCAGTGTCTTTCTCTCCTTGCACGGGATGCAGCATTGTTTTAACTATTGTTTGGTAAATACATTAATTAGTGCAAATAAACCCAAACCAGAACCCTGCATTATAAAATATTACCGTACATTTATTTTTGCACTTTTAGTACCAAAAATTTCATAGATAAAGCTCCAAGCTTCATATGCTGTGTAAGTTAATGTACCTTGCTGTATGCTACTAATACAGACTCTATTTGATACGCATATGTTTGACTCTGTATATGCATGCATAGCTTCATCTACACTTATTGTGTGCATGACTGAACACAGACTGCTGCACACAATACACTGAATGCCAGCAAATATGCTTTTCTCCTCTAGAGGGGAACTGGTTGGGAGACACTCACAGGATTTTTAGCAGCTATTTCCTTTTTGCATTTGTTTTCCAAACAAATCAGAAGGCAGTCTCTCAGGCTGCAAAGCCTGCCAGCCAGATCACACATTAATAAAGGTTGGAGGTGCTGAAACAGGCAACTTCACATGATGCAAGTGTAACCACATGTTGTGCATAAAGTGTGTGGGGAACCGGATTACATTCAAAATGGGAGCCTCCATAGTCAGCTCATCACCCGTTAAATGCAAAGGAGATGTCTTGATGACTACATGAATGCTATTCCTTTGTATTATGAGACTCGTTCTGTCATTCAGCATCTATATCTACTTACAAGCAGTGAGATAGCTTTTGGATTAAATGTGAAGTGATATTAATGCCCTTGTATAGGAAACACAGATTCAAATTCCTGTCTTTTGGGATGAGAAATGAGGCTTGAGTACTGAAACAACCAAATTGCTGGATGGTCTCTCTCTCTTGCTGAAACCTTTCTGGTTTGTATTAATAATTGAATAGGTTGGAAACTGTCTTGCTACAGCCATGCTATTTGCAATGTCAGCTAAGCCAGTTCTTCATTTTTCCATCCTTCAAAATATTTAATTTCTAGCATACGGTGCTGCATTCAGTCTCCTCCATCTGGGACAGCTGCTGAAACTCCTGGACTGTTCGATGTATGCACACTTAACTTGTGCTGTCCTCAAAGGACCAACTCCCTTTACACTTTAACTCTGTTACCAATAAGCTAGGGTGCATCTTGTCCTGATTCCTGAAATCAGAGCACTTCTGAAGCCAACAGTCCTGCTGATCTCTGTTAGGCAATTAAATTAAAGGCATGTCGTAGCTGAGAGATGTGCTAAAAGGCATTTGCTGACACTACATATCAGATCCTGAAGCCTGCTTCCAAGAAATGTGAGACAGATGACCCCAGCCAGCTCTGAAGTTGCTCTTCTCCACTCCATCACTTGGGGGGAATCGGGTTCAGCTGAAAGGTGAACCAGGTGAATGGTGACAGGACTGTCACTCTTTTTTTTCTGTCTGAATTACATTCTTTCTAATTTTTCTGAAATAATCGGACTTTTTGCATACCCAATATTAAAAAACATTACAACATTAGGTAGTCAGATAATAGTTTTAAGAAGAAAAATATTAATCCTAATTTTTCTGTCGGCTATATCTATGAAGGTAAAGATTTTTAAATCTGCACTGGAAATATTCAAAATGTTTTAGACATTATTTCTAAGGATTAGATAAATATAACTGTAACTAAAGCAAGAAATAGAAGTAATTTTCATCTTATAATCATAATTTACTGAACATTAATTTGTCCTTTAGGATTGGCTGGAAGACAGAACTCGTGAAGACACAGTCATCCATCTGTTTTCTGTCCTAAACTGAAATATCTGTGAAGAAAGCATCATATTTTCAAATGGGAAATGGGCTCTGGAGCTAATATATCCCAAAATGGGGAGAAGTAAAAATCAAAAAATTTACTCTTTCTCCATGGGAATATTACAAAACTCTTGAAGATCTCCAAAACTCAAACTCAGAATAAATCTAATGAAACATAAAGTAAGTGAAGAATGCATCCAAGAAGTCCTTCCCTCAGGTCATTAAAGTACTTTCAGCAAAGTACTTGAAATGAAGAAAACAGAGATCTGTAAGGTGAGATTTGCAATGTGGTCATACGAGATTTGCAATTCCTTCATCAAGCTCTGTGGAACTGATGGTGCTCAGCAAACTTGTGCTTTTTCCCCTCTCCCTTCAATTTCACCAAAGCAGTGAACAAAATTAGATCAATACAATAGATTTCAATTTCTCCTCAGGAGGGTTACATTGCTTTACCTGTGGTGTTTCTTTCCATTTAGAGAACTAGATTTTACTCCTCTCTGCTTCCTCTGAAACACAGTGAATAGTGGATGGCCAACACTAGAAAAACTATGGAAAAAAATGGGTTTGCTCTTGGCATTGTAATTGTTTACACTACAATGATATCTTGGGGCCAAATTTGAGATCAGGGTGCCTCTCTGCTATTTTTAAATTATATGGTAGAAAATAATCCTCATTTCAGAGCAGTTATAATCTTTCTGGAAATACCAATGGAAGGTAGTGGACAGATATATGACTTGTGGGTGCTAGGTCTTGTAGGTCAGCAGTTAGGTACTTTCTGCATAAATGGTCATGAGTAGTTTAGGATTTGTACTATATGAATGCTAGCAGTGGAGAGAAAAAAACTAAAAGATGGAAGTTGAGTCCAGACTAACAGTGAAAAAATGTTATCAAATACACAAATTTTTTTTTTTTTTTTTTCTAAATACAACCTTATATTCAAAAGCAGGATAATGCATTCGTGGGAATTGCTGCCTGTTCAAAAATCATTGGGCATCATGATAAGTTCAGTGTCTCTTACTTCTTCCTATCTCTTACCTCTTCCTGTCTTTCCGTTCTGCACACTTTCTTGGGATCAAAATATCATTGTGGACCATTTGCACCTATTGCAGGATGTAGGATGTTTTTTTATGAGGTGATAACAATTCTTGAGAATACAAATGTTATTAGATTTAAAATATGTGTCTCTTTATACACGTGCAAATCCCCATTTAGGTGATAAAAGTGAAAGAATTTTGGTTTTCAGTTTTATTTTGAAGAAAATATTGAGGTAAAGACAGTGATTTCATTGTTACTTTTCCATTATTGAATAGTTCAAAGCTCCTGTTTGATAGTAACCTCTTTTTAAAAGATGCTTCAGTATTTTGTTATTGTTTCCCAACAAAATATAAACCTGGGAGTAGATGAGCCATTTGTAAATATTTTCAAACCTGCTAGTTTTTACTGCTTAAATATAACAAATCATTGCCTATTGACAGCTATTCCAATATGAAGCATCTCCTGCAAAAGTAGATTTGATATGTAGATCAGCCTCCACTCACCAGTTCATATGCTGGTTGTGAGAGTTTCCACTGCCTGCAGTTTTTTCTGTCCACCAATTTTAGAGGAACTCTTCCTGCAGAAGGCTCACTATGCCTTTCTGCACCAGACCTGAACACATATCTCTCTGCTGGGAGTATTTTGAGTTCTCTAATAGCTCTCCAGGTATGAAACTAACCATTCTCTTCAGCTTCCTCTAGTGACTTCTATGCTCAGCTAGCAGTAATTTTCACAGTTACTTTGGCAACAGTTACATACTCTTTTTAAATTGTCTTATTCAATTTCTTGATCAGGTGGCTTAAAAGGGAAGCCCTTCAATATAGGCTTAGGTAGATTTGCAAACCCCTTGAGTTCTTGTTTCTTTTCAAACCCTCTGATTAAAAAAATTAAAAATCTAAAGTTTAATTTGGAGTAAGATGTTCAAATTTCTCTAATACAATTTCATAGTTAACCTCCTCAGCCCTGAATTAACTGAAAACTGTTGAAACATCAAAGCTTCAAAGCCACCTATTGTTCAAAATAGCTCCCTGTCTTCCTTTCGATAGCACCTATTGCTAAATTGCCTTCCTTTCATTACTTTTTCAGCTGTTGTGAGGTTTTTAACGACTTCATTCTTCAAGTCTTTGCCTAATTTGCTGCAGTTCTGACTCAGTTATCACTCAGAGCCAAGAGATCTGCTTCCCTGAGTGCATAAATTTTGGCTAGCAGATCTGCAGTCTGGGTCTCTTCCCAGCCACCAAATCCTGCCTCCTCTGGAGTCAGATATGGATCAGAAGAATACCTCTAGACAAAATCATTGTACTGGTAGGCAGCAGGTCTGCAAAGGATGGATTCCTAAAACCAAATTTTATCTTTGTTACTGGAAGGACATTTAAATAAATGTTAATTCTTAGTGTCTTCAGAGATCCTTTTGTTTTTTGAACTGAAGATCAAGCAACTAATCGCTCATAACAGAAAGCCACAATGCATTTTGATTACTCAGAAAATACTGTCAGATGGAAAATACTCCCCAATGACAGTATATAATATACATGAAAGAAACTGGTGACTAATCATGGTATGGAAATGTAGTGGAGGGGAAAGACATATCAAGGAAGAACAGGAAAATATCAGAAACAGGAATTTCAGGCTATTTGTGTGAGTCTATTTTCTGGGAAGTTGTGTGTGTTTAAATTACCAACTTAGCCTTTTCTGAAGATTGATTTGGATGACAGTTCCAATGTAAAATATATTTCACCAGTTCCCACTTCCTATTGAAAACCCAATTTCTGTCTCATTTACACTGAAATCTATTCAACTTAACCTGGTGCTTCTGGAGTTCTGTATATTGCTCTTGTTCTTTGCAATCAAGTTCACCTTTCTGATTTTGTCAAAGCAAAAAAGTGAAGCAGCCACAGTATAGGCAAACACAGTGAGAAAAACTCCAAACAAACTGGACAAAAAAAAAAATTGCTTTGAATTCCAAAGAGGGGAAATAAAAATGATTTGTATTAAAGGTTAAATATACCCTAAACTATAATGTTACAAGTTTTATGGGAATGATGTCTCTATATCCTTGTGCAATGCATCATCAATCCACAGGCAAATACCACTGACACTGTACATTTTTTATCTCTACAGAAAAATGTTTGGATACCACTTACCTCTGAGGCAGTTCTTCTGAAAATTATAAATATATTTCTTTCATGGGAAAAAAGGAAAGCACATCAAAATGAATAATGAAGCCTACAAACTGAATTTTCAGCTGTTTTAAGTAAGCTGTGAGAAAGTGTAAAATTTCTTGTTATAATTCACTCTACCCAGAGTTCTGATGATAGCAATCTGGAAATGTTATATTTGCTATATTACTTACCTACCTGTAAGTAATTACCTAGTTCTTACCTTGCTGTAAATATGGTTGCAAACAATGTTTCCTGTTGTGAGGAAGGACCGTGGCACTAAAAGCTTAAAGCAACGCCATGTAAATCTGTGGAGCTAATTGCAGCTGGACTGGTGAAACACAGCAGTTTAAAAATAACATTACTGAAACAAGAGTTCATATTTAGTTGCAAATTTTTAGTACTCACTTTTTATGCTGTACTAAAGGTATTTTATTCCTCTTCTTGGTGAACCAGGACACCAGTGCTGGCTAGAAATTAAGCTGATAAAGGGCTATGAAAAGCTTGCATACTACCCCTCTTTATGAATCTCATGACTTTGGTACAGAAGACATCCATGATCAAGAGAGCTCCCTACTAGATGCTGGAGAAGACTATGTGTGGAAATTAGTGGTACAAAATGACTGTAAGTATTTTTAAACCTGAGTATAACCAAATAAATAATACTAACTCCAATCAACAACAAACTGAATCCAGAAGGAGATCTATGTCAGTATATAACCAATCCTCTTGTAACCAATACATCTTGTAGATTCATAGCACAGTTTGATCACTAAACATACTATAAAATTATTATTTAATTTTTAAAATATGTGGCCTAATTTCCTCAATTCTATATTGTGTATTATTCTTTCATGGTACTAGCAGAGTATTGCGGAAATGCTGTCCTTGTGGATATTGTCTGGTTGAAAGGGTAGACCTAGACAATGGTCTTTTATGGCTAATTTGTAACACTTCTGTCATTGTATTATTGTGTGTTCATGATGATTGTCAGTTCATTAGACTTTAAATCCTCTTATAAATATTTGATATTAAATTCTTTGTTAAAGAAACTTTAAGCCTTGTCTAGTCTAGTGATGTGTTTATTGTTTAAATTAAACCTAATATTTCACTTCCTCTAATGTTTTATATGGCAATAGAATTTTACAAGGGCTTAATAGGAATAGACTATGCCTGCTCTATTGTCATGAAAAGGTTTTCTTTCTTATGCACTTACCTCTTTTATTCCAGTCCTTCTCACTGATTCTGAGATTTACTGGCTCATGTGTTCTCTTAGACACAGTCATCTACTATACTATGCTGCTGTGACTATTACATTACTCTGTTTCTTGACTTCATGCCCATGTCATCCATTCAGCTATTGGTTATTCAGTTTGTTAATGAGGGAAAAGTGCAATGACCATTCAGTCAAACTACAGAATATAGAAAAGGTCAGGGTACTACAGTACATTATTTTAATTTGTGTAATATTGTACATAAGACAATATATTTTCCATTCCCTGATACTTCATTTCATAGCAAAATTATTATCAGAACATAGTATGGCATAAAATTAATCCACACTAAGAACAAAACCTGCAATTAAAATGCTAAATGGCACAACTTGAATCCTTTATTTTGACAACTACTGGAGTAAGAGTAAGAATTTCATCTTGTATCACATGGAATCATAATTTTATAGTTATCATTTGTCAGAGGATACCAAATACATTTTAAATCTACAGCAAGATACAGGTACCAAAGTGCTTTTTAACCTCTCTGCCTGAGAGGTAACTCAGTACCAATCAAAATCCTGCTTAGTTTCATCTAATCTTAGAGATGTGAAATCCCAAATAACTAAGTTTTTCATCAAGGAAAAGATGAGATAAAGAATACAGACAGGATCTTGCAGGCTCACAATTTCTAAAATCACCCAGGATAGTCAAGATCAGGATGACGGTCCTTGCTGAGCAACTGTGCAAATACCGTAAAAGCCTCTTTAAAACTGCAGCTCTTTTCCTGAAGCAGACATTAAAATTCCACCTCTACTCTTATAGACAATAGTCACAAGGATAGGGGAATTCTGGTCATTTGCTCTGGTTTGGTCTGATAAATCTTCTACTTTATGTTGTGCAAAATAGAAAAGGTTTGAAACAAATTTTTAGAAATACCTTTCCTCTTACCTCAGCCCCAGATGATGTGGCCCTTCCAGGAGGTGCCAGATACAATCTTTCATGCAGGAGAGAAATTAATTTCATCTCCTACCGCTCAACAACTATTTTAAGCACTGCAGGCTCAGATAAAAATAAAGAGAAAAGCTTGATTTTTAAATGAAACAATGTTCTCTTTGTTTTTTAGTCCTCATTCTCCCTTTCCTGGAGTATTTTCTTTTTGTCGGAAAATGCTTAGGTATGTAATTCAAGAGACTACACATCAGTGAAGGCAAGAATATCAATCCAGAAGAGACATGGAGTTTAAAATACATTTTCCAATTTCCTAGTGAATAGCATGTTAGCTATATTTTACTTGTAACTGCAAAGCTTGTGAGACATTCTGTGATGACCTAACTTTGATTCAGCTTGGTACACCTTTGAAATCATATCTAAGCGTGGAACTTTTTATTGTCATTTTTTCCATAATTTTGCTCTATATGTTAGTCCTGCGTGTTTACCCACTTATTCCTCCCATTTTCCAGAACTGTTATTATTTTTTGTTCATATAAACATGTAGACTCTCATGATGGTCATATGAATTTGCACATCTCTGAAGCCTGTAATTTCACTTCTATTCTGCTTCACTAAATGGAGTTACTGATATTGTGATGAATTGACTAATTGTACTGTGCCTCTTTCAGTTTTTTCTTGCTATTAATTATACTCCATTCATTAATATGACAAATTGCAAAGTTTTCAACTTCGTTATTCTTTTCTTCACTACTCTGGAAATCAGCTTAGTCTTAATCGATGAAAATTACAGCCTTATAGCAGATAAAAAGTGAGAAGTTAAAAGTCAAATGACAAGTTGGATCAGGCCCAAATCTGCAACTGACCTGTGCTCACAATAATACAAATTATGAAAGATGCATTTAGCCAGCCTGTTTTAAATTCAGTCTTGTTTTATTTTCACTGTCACAAGTAGAATAGGATTGCTTAAATGACCCATTAGAATCTCTAAAATACCATTTTACAGGCGAACAGCAATTGATTTGGAGCTTTTAGCAGCTTTTCACCTGTTGCAATAATTCTTTTTTGTCAATTATTTGGGAAAGTACATATGTTTGGGTAAAAATATTATACAATCACCATTTATTTCAGATTACTTTGAGTAAAATTTGGGAACACTCTGTTTAATTTATGTTTAAAGTTTTGTGTTGAGAATGAAAGAAGAGCACGTACTTCAACATATTGTAAGGGATTCTAGTTTTGTCTGGTGCGTATGTTATTTGAACAATAACTGCACCTAAAAAACATCACTTTTTATAGCCAAATCCACTATTATAGACCTGGAAATCTAAAGAAAATAATTCAGATGTGCTTTTGAATTTGTCAGTGCACATATATTTCCATTGAAAATTTTGGCTGTAATTTTTTCAGTAAGAAATTTAGTAATGTTGAACTACAAAGGAGAAAAAGGTTATGAAGATCCTTCCAGACATAAGACAGAAAACAGATATAAATAAAAGACCATTATTTCAACACCAGGAGACATTTGAATGGGTACTTTCAACATTTCTAGCAACCTTTCACTTCTGCATTTTCTGACCTCATGGTATTCTTTTATTCTTTCAGTCTGTCTTTGTGGTGTTTTGTTCATGTTTACATCATCCATTTTTATGAATTATGAATCCTAACATAGTCACCTAAGCAATTTGGAATGGAAGTTTAATATATATGCATAAATTTATGTACTATCTAAATATATTAACAAAAAGGCTGAAGAGTGTAGAGGACATGATCTCCAATAAACCAGCATCGTTTTATAGCTGAAAATGTGACTCCTCTTACCTTTACTGCAGTAGAAGAAAAGGTTGATGATTCTCTCGAGATTTTGTGATAGCTCAAGACACATCAGCGACTCATCTGTAAATATCTATTTCCCTGAAGATAGCAAGGAAAACTCCACAGAATGTGCTTGATAATATAAATCTCATCATGAAGCAGTATACATTTTGTAATTGCCACTTCAGAGGTGAAGGCCAGATTTCCTGGCAGGTGTGAATTGGCATATCTCTTCTGAAATCACTGAAATGCTGTGTTACATCAGAGCCTGGACCTATTTCCTGAGCTATTTTCGTCATGCTCCTAAAATCAATTCCTTGAAGGCAAAGGCAGTGAAGAAAGGAAATAACTCTCTACTCTTGGGACATTGGCTAATACATAGTCTCTTGCCCTAAGACATTTGGGTTTTACGCTGTTATAAATGATAAAATGTAATAAATCAATGTAATGTGAAAAAGGTAGGGAGGAAAAAAAGAAAAATATAAAATAACACATGACTTGAAATTACAGTTCAGTGAATTTTCCTCTTCAGTTAGGACTATTTCAAATAATCTGGAGGTATGTTAAGATAAAATAAAATAAAATAAAATAAAATCTATGAAGTAAATGTTTACTTCTTAATTTTTCTATCTTTCCCAGTAAGATCAGAATTAGACTCATAGGATTCTGCACCAAGGAACACTTAAACACTTGCTGACGGATCAAACTTTTCTGAATAATCAGAGTTATTTTTGTTGTGCTATCTTATGAATATGTGTTTATAGATTGCCTTTTAATATTTAATAGCACAAATTACTTCTTTTTTTTTTTTCTCATATCTGAAAAAAATCACAGCAACCCATTGAATTTTCCTGCTAAGCTCCTTGTTCCATCTCTCATCTAGATATCTCTTCTCTTCATTGACATATCATTGTCAGTGATATGAACCAGAATGCCAGTTTACTACACCTTACATGCTCTAATAGCAGTCAGTTCATCCAGTCAGAATTACAGTAGTCCAGGATAAGACTTTAGTATCTCAGTCCTTCACACGAGACATAATCACAGATTTACACAGGTTTATGGGATATATTTTGGAAATGGTCTGCTTTCAAGAAGTGAAATAACAAATTTATTGGTGAGAACTGTGTACGTTAAGAACAATTTATTTTGTGAGTCATAACCAAGGACTGGAAATCTGTGGGCTTAAACTATGCCTGAGATTTCCAGCCTCCCAGAAGAGTAGAAGGAGGCAAAGGCTCAGGTTAAGGCAGCCTGTGGAGGATCCAGTGCTGGAGCAGATGGGTGTTTCCTTAAGGATCTGCAGCCCATGGAGAGCCCACACTGGAGCAGGGGAAAATTGCGTGAAGGAAGGATCTGCAGAGGGAAAGCATAGCCCCCTCCCCCTCTATCCCCTCTGCACCACTTGGGGCAGCAGAGTCTGGAATAAAAATGTAAAGTTGGGCATGAGGAAGAGGAGGAAAGGTGTTGTTTTAATGGGTGTCTTAATTTTTCAGTACCCAAATCTATTTTAATTTGCAATAAATTAAATTATTTGCCCCCCAAATTAGTCTATTTTGCTCATTGCACTAATTTATGAGTAATTTCCCTGTCTTTATCTCAACCAATGAGTTTTATCCTATTCACTCCCACTGCCCACACCATCCCATGGAGGGCGAGAGTGTGAGCAGCTGGATGGGCATTTGGAACTGATCCAAGGCAAACCCACCACAGGTTTCTAGAAAGAGGCTAATTTTGTGTATAGTATACAAATTATGCTGTATTCACCTGTGTTAACTTCTATGCTCCTCTACAAATTTTTCCTTCAGTATCTGTTGCAGGGATTTTGGGGATATACCTGCCAGGCATTGCCATAGGCATAATTGAAGTTCCAGTTTCCTCACAGGTATCTTTGAGTTACATTGACTTATTCTTCATAAAATCCTTTGAGATTTGCCTATGAAAAACAGTATATCTGAGCTGAATTATTATTTTTTTTGCTGTATGAGCATAGATCATAATAGAAGACGCCAGAAAATGACATGATGTTTGAGAATTTAATGGGGTGTATTTTCTTCTTGATAGGCACATATATTTCCCATTAATGCTAATGGGAATTATATGTGTGCAGCAAGAGAACACACCACGTTGCATGTAAATTTCACATTTTATTTTAAGGAGGATATGTAACCCTGTTATCACCAGTGCTGGCACAAAAATTTATCCCAGTTCAGTTGGTTATAATCAAAACATTAAAATGATCTAGCTGAGTCTAATTTTATTTTACCTTCCCAACACTTTCATAATGAAAGTACTTTAATCCAAAGCATTTTCTGTGTCATGCATATGAATAAATAGCCCTTTTCTTGAAGTTAAGTTGTTTTTATACTCAAGCTAATAAAACTACTTACTTCCATGCCCCTCAGAGTTACAAGTACAGTTAAAAGCCTTACACAATTTATATTTGAAACATTCTTTGGGAAGATAGACTGGTAAAAGATCACATCCTTGACTTCTGAAGGTATCTTCTAAGGCTGATAGAAAATGCCAGCTTTTTATAAATCCCATATTTGATCTTGAAAGTATGTGGATTTTTTGTGTATGTGAATTTTTTGCCATCGAATGATTTTCAAGAAGAAAGTATGCAAGTTCATGGCTGTAAACTTTAAATAGCACAAAGTCTTTTGTCTTGTGACATAACTCAGGGTAACATTTACCTTGACTCATAAACTGCATTGGAATTAGCAATGTTTCCCTTTCCTTCTCCCTTCATGATTTTCATCTTATTTGTACAAAATTTCCTCTTTTTCTTCCTTACTTATCTGTCCAGTCATACCATAAGCAGCTGCCCTTTCCCTGGTGCATTCGAAAGGTGACCCCCACATTCAGGAACATTCAAATTCAGGACTCTTGTCTGAAAGTACTAATTAAAAAAAAAAAAAAAAAAAAGAAATCCTTAAAAGGAAAAATATTTTTCCAAATTCCCCTAGATAAAACTGGAAAATATAATCTGAATATAGCTGAAGTGCTTTGCCTTGCTGAAAGCATAAAAGCCTAAGAAAATTAACTTGACATGTAGTGTCAAAAAGCCCAGGATATCAGGTTCATGACAAGGATCTAGCTGGAAATTTCTGGCATAAGCCCAGATTTTCACTGATGTCAGGCTCCATTTTCACAGCAGAAAGCCTTTAGGAGGTGCCTAAATCAAAACAAACAAGGATTCTGCAAAAAGACTTTGGTTCTTAAGTAAATTTCATCCAACTGAAACCCAAATAGAAATCAGGCTGAGGTAAAAACCTGTTAAAATCATGTCAACTACCATCACGACTCAAGTTGTTTTACTTCTTAAAAAAACAAGAGGCACCATAAAGGTAAGATGGGAGACCACAGCAATTTAGACAGTATCTGGAGAAGATCCTTGCTCTTTAATAAAAGTAGGAACTGATATTTTAATTTTTATGTGTAGGTGGAAAGAAATCCATAAATGTTAATTTAAAATCACTAGAAGTGTTTGGGATTTCATCCCCAAATCAGTAACCTGAAGCTAAAGAGGGATTTACTGTTAACAGTTTAGGAACTGAATAGGTTTTGTTATTTGATACAGGTAGATACTTCTGTGCGATTTTGTTTTTCAACGATTTCTTCTGCTGTCTGATCTACTTTTTCTCAGGCAACTCCCTAACTCTGTTTTCCTTCCTCCTGCCTTATAGTGATTTTGCTTCCGAGTGCTCAATCAGATCCCTAGAAATCAATGTGGCTGGAGTTATTCCAGCAGAGCAGCTGCTTTCATTATACCATCGGTGTAAAATTACAATCCTTTTAGAAAGAGGCCTAAACCTTTCCTCTCCTTTCAAAGCGTTTGTGGACTGAAGAGTCTTGATACACAGAACATGGCAACAGAGGTTTCTATTAATACTGAAAAGATTTTAAAAAATTAAGAGTAATGATAATCAGAATAACTTAATTTTAGCAATATTTTCTTACGATTTATCTTAGATATTTTTTAATGTTTATATTTCTTCGTTCTGAGTTTTGAAAACAGCATACATAAAATTCACCAGAGAATTACTGGTCCTTAGGAGCTACAATAGGACTTTGGTTCAAGAATCACCATCACTGTTCCCCCAAAAGCATTTGATTTAAAAAACAATCTGCATATCTCTTATGCTGAAGGGTAATAAAACTGACTGGTAGAGGAAGCTACAAATAATCAGATTCTAAGCCCTCTCTTTTCAAAGAGACATAAATACATAGTGAGGAACAACAACCTTTCTGCAAACATGTTAAACTGCAAAAATTTTGCAGTGGAGAGTCAATATTAATAAATAATAATTAATTTTACTTTTAAAAGCTAAAAATCAGAAAATGTAAAATTCTGTATTAAATTCCATAAGTTTTCACAGATATTCCTGTAGGTCTTTGTGCAAAGGTCACTCAAATGAAAAAGAACCTCATTACAAGCATAGGCAAAACTCATGTTTCATGCAGTTAAACTTGCTCATGTATTTTAGAGTAATCTTGACTTTAGTATCTGTAAAGTACAATGAATTTCCTCCTTAGAAATTCTGTTGTACAAAAAAAAAGGCATTGAACTAATTTCCAGGGGATTTCTGTAAACTGGATCTTCTGCCTTCTATGAGAAACCGACTGTACACTAAATTTCATTAAATTTGTCATGGGGCATTTGGATAGAGACTACGATGTCTGGCATAGACCACTGAGACCTAGTGGAGGCAGCCAGCACTAGTGTTAGGAAGGTACACTCAGTTAACTGAATTCACCAAGGTTTTAAGCTACAGTCAGTGGTTGGCCATGTGAAAAATTATGTAAAAAAAAATCCTCATGGAAAGAGCCACAGAATGTCTCCACAGGGCTCAGAAATCTTTGGAATTTCAGAGGAAAAAGGTAAATACAGGAAGGTGGTAAAAGAGGAATAAATACATTTATTTTCTATTTTTCTGTTAGAAATATTAAATATTTTGCTACATAAAAACATTCAGTTTTCACAGAAGACAAAATTGATCCAAAATGCTGCCAACTTTAAAGAAACTCACTTCATAAGTGTGTTTTAAAGTAAGTCCAGAAAATTTTTGTCATACCACTCACTAACTCTCTGATTTATGTCGTGGCTGTTCACACAGGTGAGACATAGATAGAACAGTAAAATAACTACTCTAATCAGAGCAGAAATCAGTCCAGAGCAGCTGTAATGTCCATCAGTTAATAGAAGACTTAAAAAAACAAATTAACATTCAGACCGAGATGGCAAAAACTATTTTCTTCCTGTTGTTCCTCTCTTAAAACCGGTTTAGACTATTTGGGTGTATGAGACAACATATAAATTGAAAACCCCAAGTATCATGCTATATTCTTGAGTCTGTGTATAGATCCTGTGACATGTTTCAACTGTCCTGATTTCTGTTGAAATGAAATTAAGATGCTTGGACCAGACTTCCATCCCAGAAGCTGGAATACTCAAACTCAGGAATGCTGTAGGAACATCATTTTTGACAGTTTGGACAACCAGACTGACACGTCACATTTCAAATTGTACTCAACAAACTTTAATCTCAATACATTTTTGCACCAACAGTCAGGGATTTATGAAAGTGGCTGAGGATCTGCTAAGCTCTGCTTCATAATTGCAGAATGAGAGTTCCCGCCAGTCAACAATCTCTCTGTTACTGAGCAAAGAAAAGGAAACCAGAATGGGGAAAAGAATCTATCCACATACTCAAAGAGATATGAAGTAATATTTAGGAAACTATGTAAATATCCAGCATGGCTAAAAATGCAGCCAAATTCTCTACCCGATTATGGAAATGAAACAAACTCGAACTTTCATGAGTGGGAAGTTAGATCTGCAAACCTACTTATTCTCATGTCTTTATCTATCTTGTTCTAGCTAACATGTTTTTCAGCTGTGGTCTAGACCCACATCTGGGATAAGAACTTGTAGATAGTAATTGATGAACACTGTTTTCTAGCACTGATTCTTTTCAAGTTATTTGATAGAATCTGCCCCTCTCTCTACTTGCTAACAGAAACACTCTTCAGAACCTGTAAAACTGACAGGTTGGTCTAAAAGGACAAAGTAGAAACAAAATCTCAAATGCCTTTTTAAAATGAAGCCTTGAATAATTTTCTGTATGTCTCTTTGGATTTTTTGTGTTAGCATCTTAATCAGACCTCTCAACACCATGTTGTTTTACTAAAGAATTTCAGTTAAAAGGGCCCTGGATTTTGTGTTGACATTTAAGTGGCCAGATAGCTGTAGCTCCAAGAATTAGGGCAGTTCTATACATATTAATAGTAATTAATAGTAGCTGAGGTAAAGGCCTTTGTTTAGAAATATTTTTGTTTCCTATGTTGAAAACTGTTGGAAACTCTTCTACGTACTGAAGGACACCTGATGTTAAGTCCTCGGGACTGGTAAGGATTTGTGGGCTTTTCAATGCTTATTTTCTCACAATTACAGAGAGTTCTTACAGCCTAGTTCCTCTGTCGGATGAACATCACTAGAAAAAACATTTAAAAATGACAAGGCATGTGAGAAGAGGCTCTGCTAAATTTCTAATGGGTTTAGTCTGCGAGTGTATCTCAGTTATTCCAGTTCTTCTCTACAACGAACTTTTAGGCTGTTTGAGATTTATCCAAAATGTCCTTTTTTTCCTTTTTTAATAATAACATTTAAAATAATCCTAGCACATTTACTGTGACACCAATATACCTCAGGGCCACCTTCTTACCGCACAATTTACCTACAGCATTCATTAATGGCTGAGAAAAACATACCCTGTCATGGCTTACTGCAACCTAACAGACTTAAATTGCATCCAGAAAGCTGACAGGCCAGTACATTATTAACTGAGCCACTGAGACCCTTTAAACTGTATTGTATATAAGTTTATAGCGCAGGGAGTATAGAATTTTAAGCTTGCACATTTTAATGTATTTAATTTGCCGCACTCGGCAGTTTGCTTTGTGAACTGTTAATCTTTTCAACCGATACAGCAAAATGTCACTGTATTCATTTGCAGAGGATAATAGGCTTATATCCTGAAACAATAAAGTTATAATAGCCTTCCCACTGCCTGGAGAAGTTATACAAATTCAGCATGTACAAGGTGTTGTGTGTCCTACTTACCCTCTAGTTTTTAAAACTCATCTTCTCGTATCAGTGCCTTGAAAATCAGTTGTGCACATTACTTTGGTGAGATAAAGCCGAGTAAATGTCATGGATCAAGCTCTGCTGAATATTCTCTCTCTCTTTCTCTCTCTCTCTGGAATTGCTTTCAGTACTTTAATACTAATTCATTCTTGCCATCTCCAGCCATGACGAATGCCAGCAGAAGTCACAGACATCCAGATTTGTTCTGCACCTTCAGTACACATAGTGGTCTGGAACTGATAGGTGATTCCTTCACCTATGGCAGTGGCAGGAAACAGTAGCCAGGTAATCACAGATCTCAGGGAACAAAAACTGCTACCAACCTATCCAACCTCCAGAAAAGAGGTCCTATATATTTGCTCAAAATTTACTGATTTTTTTTGTATTGACCCTCCATTCTTTCTTCTGACCGTTTCTGCACAAATTGCCATCTCTCTTTTTTCTGCAAGCATTATGAAAAAGACTGTGTGATCATGGTGGTACCATAGTGTTTCTATAGAAATGAGTCATTGCCTGTTTCTATAGAAATGAGAATTGTGGGTGTGAGGGTGAAAATGATAACAGAGATAAAGTGAATGCTGATGCCATCAGTGATAGCATATGGAGATCTGATTTCCATTCTTTTTTAAGGAGATTTTATATTTTTCAAATGAAGCTTACTGGAGAAGAACTGGATTGGTTACTTCTATCATAGTATTCCCATTCTGAGCAGTGGAAATGTGACCTCTTGTCATACTGAATTTCTGTCAGGTGACTGAATGACACTGCAGGTGTACTTAGGCAACTTTGGGTTCAACCTGTAAAGTGCTTAGTTGACCTGCAGGCCATATTACAAGGCTTGTCTTCTTAAAAAAGGATTATCTTCCTGCGTGAGGGGAAGATTTGTGGGTGTTCTTTGTCCGTAGCAGGAATCACATGGGGGTTAGTTGAGCTTGCACACTTAGATACTACTAAATATTCTTTAGAAAAAAGATCTGAAAACAAATAAACCGAAATACAGTGGAGAAAAACCCCTTGTCAAATGACGTCTTTGTTGTCTGGATCTTTTCTACTTACAGTGATTAATTAAAATGTAGCCTGAAGCAGAAGAAGGTCATGCATCTCATTCCACAAGCAAACAAAATCTTTCGGGAAAAATCAATAAAGTGATCCCTGGCTGATTCTAATAAAAATATCATGTAAAGAAAAATAAGATTCTCCAAACCAAAAAAATACATTAAAAAAAAATTAAAAAAAGACATTGGCAATAGAACATAACTACAAAACTTTCAGAATATCCTGGACTTTAACACTTCTAAAGAGAAGAGGGGATCTGAAAGGGAAAGATGACAGAAAAGCAGTAAGAAAGCTACAAACCTGTTTCTGGTATTGAAGCAATCCCTTTAAAATGGAACTCTGCATTTTCCAGTGGATCCCCATATCTAGTGCATGCATTGTCTGAAAGCATTAACAAAACTAGCCAACATCTTAATGAAAACTATTCCTTTCAGCAAAAGCAAACTTTGCTTTTAAAACTATGCCCTGGTTGCAAGGTTAATTTGACATGGAGAATTAAAAGAAAGATTAAAACTGGAATTGTTGCATAATGCTGTGATGAGTGTGTTGCTCCCTTTTTAATGAGGAAATAAGGTGTATTACAGCAATGGTTTAAAAATTTTCCATTAGTAACAACATTTTTATTGAAGCATTTTAGACCATTTCTCCAGATTACATCCTGGTTTTTTATTCTTTTTTTTAATGAGCAAAAACCTCACTGATTTTGCAACTGGAAATAATGTACAATAATGAGTGAAGGCACGGATTTGCTTATTTTAACCATGCTGAATACAAGGTCTTTTAAGTTTCTTTATTTGCCTATAACATTTGGAGATTTCTATATGATTGTTCTGAAGCATTCAATTAAGCATCTATTAACTGCTGATGAATTAAATCTTACCTGGCACAAGATTGTGAATGCTCCTTTTTGGCATGGTGGACCACAGGCAAACTGGGTAATAAAACTTCTCAAGCTATCAATTTTGATTCAAAAGAACATGATCATATATCTTAAGGTCTTTGATAGTGTAATCTTGGAAAACGCTCATTATTTGGAGCTCACTGCTACTTGTTGTATTTTTATGTCTGCTGTAATCTCTAATTATTCCTTTGATACTATTTCAGATTCATCAATCGATGCTGATTTTGATGTTCTGAATGAATTTAACAAACTACAAGACATGAAATTACTGTAAGTAAAATCTTTTACTGTGGTTGGTGTCTGATAGAGATCTTAAATAAAATATTTAAGAAACATCTGAATATAACCCAATGAGAATGTGGGAAAATTACATTATTTCTTAGACTATTTTAACATCAAAGGTAACTCTGGAGAGATGGATAATCACTGAAAGCCGAATTACTGAAAGAGTCTTGATAGTGTATTTAAACACATTTGTGCCAAGTGAAATAATTTAAAATCTGAAGCCTGATCCAGAATCACATATGTCAATTATTATGTTTTCTGTGATATTAAAATGTGTGCAGCTGGAGGCTTAATTACATGAGATCTCTAAGAGTTAGAAACACTTTACCCTTTCCCCTTTTTTTTTTGGTTAATGTTAGGTCATTTTAGATACTGAATGCATATAATCTACAGAATGAAAGGGAAGGTTCCTCTCTCTTTTGATGTTCTTAAAAGGATAACATGAGACATTTGCAAATAATAACTTTAAAATATTGTTGTGCTGATAGAATTTGGTTACGTGCTGGTGATGTTGATTGACTGAATGTGATGGATTTTTCAAGAGGAACAAAGGTTTCTCATGAAGAACTATTTAAAAATATGATATCTACTGCATCTGTATGTCTACATTGCTGCCAAAGTAGTAATTTTTCTATCAAACTGACCAGCACCAAATTTTTTGTCATCTTCATTTTTCCTTAAAACCAATACATTTGTTTTCTTTCTTCTTTGTATCATAAATCACAGAAAAAAACCTTGAAACTAATGCTACTGAAATTAATTTGGTTTTCACTGTTTTATTGTCTCAGATGCCCAGCTCCATATCAACATTAATAAGGGTAGGACTGATCACTAGATAGTCAAACAAAATCATAATAACAAGACACTCTCATCTTCCTTAAGTCATGACATAAGGTGAGGTAAGAAGAGATGCTTTAGCTATTTACCTATAGGTAGGGGCATAGGAAAACTCTTTCTTGGGCTTTTAGAGTCCAGGATGCAGTTCACAGATTTGCAAAATATCCATAGTTGGAAGGGAGCCACAAGGATCATCAAAATCCAACTTCTGGCCCCACAGAAAACTCCACCAAGAGTCCAACTGTGTGCCTGAGAGTATTTTCCAAACATTTCTTGAGCTCTGTCAGGCTTGGTGCTGTGATCACTTCCCTAAAGGAGCCTATTCCCGTGCCCAACCACTCTCTGGGTGAAGAATGTTTTCCTAATATCCAACCTAAACTTCCCCTGACACAACCTCAGACCATTCCCTCGAGTTCTGTCACTTATCACCACAGAAAAGAGATCAATGCCGTCTCTCTGCTTTTCCTCTCAAGGAAGTTGTACACTATGACGAGATCTGAACTGCCTGAATACTATGAACTGTCAGCATCAATGTAGTTTTTACAGGTATTAGTCAATGATATTTCAGTATTCAATACCTGAAATTCACTTTTCAAGATTTCATTATGATCACCCACACAAATGATCCAAGGATTTATTTTAATCAGCCATTTGTTCAAGTACAGTATGATGGAAAATAAAAGTACAGTAAAATAGGACTGCTCCATGTCCAAAATTAAGGGCTGTAGCCTATTTTTCAGCCAAAGTTCAATATTGCTTATTCTGTTCTTTTATTGCAGTATTTTATTAACCAAGATTATTTCCTAAGGAAAAAATTACAATGAAAAACACGTTAAGTATTACCCATCCTGTTAATAGACAAGAAACATTGCTTTCCATCTGGTTTTGAAAGTATCAACGCAAGTTAAAGGGCCAGGACTTCCAACTGAAAATATTCTGTGACTTCCTGTTTGCTTTTTTTTATTTAAAACCATCATTTGGACTAGCCAATCATCCTGGGCACTCATATTCCTGAGTTCACTTTTGTGACTTACAGTTTTACCTCCATCTTCAAGAGGCTGTTGGAAACCCATAGGCGGTTAGAGGATTGAATGTCACCAGAAAATGAGACCTGCCTTTTATGATTTGACTTCGAGCTTGCTTTATTTTAGTTTGCATAAAAGTCTCTTGACTTATGAAAACTATAACAATTGAGAGAATTTAGCAAGGTCTTAGACACTTTACTTATGGTTCCTCTATTTTTAATCAAAAGTTGGAAGGTCTGTCCTTTGCTGAAACTATATGGCACAGTAATTCAAATGAAAAGTGTAGTTCCTACATCAACATAAATTAAGAATGTACTTATTGAAACACTTGCAATTGCTTACATGTACCATATTATTACTATTATGAACAGTCAGACATGTTTCTGGCTCATTTTACAACAAAACTGTGTGGAAAGTTTGATCACATAGTTCCTTCAACTGTTGTGGAAACAGTTTATTCAGGGTTAAATGAAGTTTTCATTCAAGACCTTAAATGCTTCTCTATCCTACTCAAAATTTTTACTTCACCAGCATCTCTCCTGGGTCAAAAATCTGTATAAGGAGATTTCATATGGAGAATGTGTGCTGATTTTTACCTTATTACTGAAAGTCTATGTATGATGTATTATTTATTTATGTTTATCGCAGGTAAAGGTTAGTTGAGGTAGGTGATGGTTATTTTATTTAAAATTGATATTCTAGGTGGACCAAAAGGCAAACTACTGTATTAGGCACTTTACAAATAGAAAGCCAATGACAGCTCCTGTCCTAAAGAATTTAAAATTTGCCTGTGATTTGTGACAATTTAGAGAACTGCCTGTAAAATAGCAAAATGAAAGACCAATTAATAATGACAGCACTTTTCCAACAGAATGCAAAAGGAATTCAACAAAATTTTTCAAAAACTTTAACCGTAAATACAGATTTTTGACCTCCAGATTCTCAGAATATGCATGTCTACAAACTATTAATTTCTTACAACATTATTTCACTGTCCACTGAATTGCATGACCCACAGCACTTGGTAAAGCACCTTTATACTACTGATCTGAACTTATTTTGGAACAGGCAAGGGCTCTGACACTGTGCAGCTGAAGACAATTGCTGAATCCACAGAGAGCGCTCTTAAAATACATTAATCTTTCTCTTAGAACCAGCAGTCACTGTTATGATGACAGGTGACCTAAGAAACCTGAATTTCTGCCAGCACATTCTTGAGTCCCATTATAGCACCATATAGGTATTTTTCACCTGGTATAGGATATTTGGTATGACCTTTTGTGAAATTTACTGAGTTTATTGTAAGTAGTATCTTTCTAGTACTGGCAACACCTTCATACATTTTAATGAGCTGCCCTGAAAATAATAGACTTTTGTCATTGTGTTCAAAATACATCAACTCAGAAAGGAATATTTTGCATTAGCATTAATTCTTAGACTCATATTCTCAGCATCTCTTGGTTTACATCCTGGAGGAAAAAGACAGCTTCTTCTCATTTCAATGTGGCAAGGGGCATTGTTTTGTTGATGATTTGTTTATCCTCAGCTTGTAATTTCTTTGTACATTAAACTAAGTTATTTGATTTTTAGCTATTTATTTTTGCTGCAACTATAGTCTAGATTACTACACTCCTGCCTGTTACTCTATTTAAACTAAGTCTGTTGAGCAAATGTAGCCACATGATAGTCTGTTGAAGTGCTGATACTTGCTTAGCAGTAGTTTTCAAGATTTCAGTGGATCATTTCAAAGAATACAAGCTTTTAAAAAAAACCTGCAAAACCCACAAAAATATTGGCCTCAGCACCTATTCCTGTACACTCATTGCTACCTCAACATTTTTATGTATGAAAATGAGATATCTGGTGTTCTAAAGAGTGGCAAGGAGCTGTATAACAATACTTGATTAGAGGAATGACTTGTTGAATACTGTCTTTTATTTTTTCTTTTGAAAAGTATAGTAAGCATATAAAGAAAAGTATGGTAGACATATAAAAATAAGTTATGTGATTTTTTTTTTACTCAGGCAAGCAGGCCTAGCACAATACCTTTTATCCTCCTACTGATTCACAGAAGCACAATTATTTAAAAAACTCAATTTGTAAAGAACCACAATGGCTACCCAAACAAAGCTTGAAAGATAAGAATTATTATTCTTTCTAAAGACAAGATCTCTGAATGCATTGAACACCATTAATTTAGCAATAATATATTTGTAGAATTATATATTTTTATATTATATGTTCTCTATTTTATATATATGTATATATATGTAGAAATATATATTTTAGTATATTAAGGGAATACATTTACAAAAATCTTATTCATTATATATGTACAATGTTCCTAATATAGCAAAACTCTTACCCTTACCTTAGACTTAGCCATATAGTAAAGCATTCTCAGTACCTTCAAACAAGCTACCCATACTGATGAAGTTAGGCTTTTATTTAGATGGCCTACTGAACTGAGAAATTAATCATTTGTGAGTTTTGAGAACACACTGAAAAACTTACAGAATTTAGTGAATCTGTTACCAAAAGGAATATTGAAAATTTTCTAGAATACTGCAGTAGGAATAAATTTGATATAATAAATGTGACTTTTACACAAATGAAAAGTTGAGTTTATATAATCCCATCTGGGAAAAAAATAATCCAATGAAGGAGCAAGCCCTCAGCTAGAGAATGCTAAAATCAATAGCAATGGCATCTTGTGAAACTTTGTACCTGCTGAAGACACACTTTTTTATGGGATTTAAATGAAACACTTCACATTACCAGCATTAGACAAAGTGTCTGAGACAGCATTATCAGCACTAGGAAATGTCTCATATGCACATACATTGATATAACTAAATTTTTGTGGGTTTTTCTTTATGTCTTCTGTTTTGAAAATATTTCTTCATGCTTCCAATTACTTTTTCTGTAATATATAAGATATATATATATATTTAAGAAATATATATATATTTCTTATAATATGTAAGAAATACTTTGAAAAAAAAACCACAAAAGAACAATGGAGAAAAGCATTTGGAACTTTTGACTCAAATATTTTGTGTAAATAAGTTTAATTCTGGTGACAAATACAATGTCTGATGGTGTCTGATTTTCACCTGACATAACACTCAGATGTGCTAAGAGGATCATAGCCAGGTGCTTGAGTCTTTAGGGTAGGAATCACAAAGTCCTGGAAGGAGATAGAAATGAAAAAGTCTCCTAGGCTGAAACTAAATGGACACTGCTTTTCCTGTTCTTCCTGTTGTGTTTTCATGATGCAGAGTTATGGTGCCAAAGACAGGCTTCACGACCCAGCCAGAAATCCCCATCCACTGTAGCTCTGTGCTCAGAGTGCTCTTGCAGCAGAGTTATCCAAATTTTCAGTTCCAGGCATCCAAAATAAATTAAAGATTTTACTTAAAATTCTCTGCTGTTATAAACTAATGCAAAACTACCATAGTCAGTAGAGCTTTGCCTGTTTATACTGGTGGAGAAATTAGTCCTCTCCGTGGAGAGATCTTGGAGTTCAGCTATCTTGGAAGACTGATTTCCTGTCAATAATAAATGTCCTCAGTATCCTACACAATTCTTCAGTTTATTGCCTCTGGACATTTTTTAATAGCTGCAAGTCTCAAGGATGGAAGCAGATTTTTATGCTTTATTTTGAAGGGTAAGGATTGTTCAGAAAAGATACCTCCTGAGCTGCCCAGGGAAAAGACTATTATAACACTGGTGTGGTTCAACCTATCAGCCTAACTTGCGTAAGAAAAGAAACTTATTTCTTTATAACTTGTCTTTCATTTTCACATCCATTTGTTCAAAGACATCTGAAAGTCCCTGAGCACTGACCTGAATAAAATGAAGAAGGAGGCTAATAGAGTGTTCACCTACAGTATTGTTTCCTTTCTTGTTATTAGATGGATATGACCCTGTCTTTGATCTTCCTACAGATGGTACAGCCAAGGGTGCCTAGAATAAAGAGTGTCACACTCCTCCTAGGAGAAAAGAAAGAAAGAGGAGTAGAGCAGGAATATGCACAAGCAAGAAAATGGCCACTCTGGTAATTACAAGTGACTAAGATAAATGAGTAAGAATGTGTGAACATGTTCCTCAGTGGGTCCTCAAATAGGTAGAAAATGTAAAAATGCAGCATGGGAGTTGACGAAAGCAAGGTGAAATGATACTGAAGTAAAACCAGGACTTTCTTTTTGATTCAGTAACCTTGTAAGGGAAATAATTAAAGAAATTCAATATATTTAGGGGTTTTTTCTCTGTCTTGGTGGTTCTTTATGTACTAGCACACTGTTTATTTTCCAGGGGTATAGCGCCTTATTTCTGACTGCTTGTCAAACACTGAGCTTATGTCTATTGTCAAATAACAGTAAAGCAGTTGCTGTTTATGGGGACACATAAGCAAGAAATAAGGTAGCTGCTTTGCTGTGTAAGGGAGAGCTTCATCAGAAAGGACAGCCTACTTATTTGATTGAAAAGAGTAAATAGGTTATCTTCTTTCATGTGTTTATTCCAGTGTCTTGTTTGTTCATTGCTCAGGTATTTAACTTTTGGACTATGTAGTTAGGAATTTGAATGAAAGAACTATTGTCTCCTTGACATTAGAGAGAGGAAATTTCAGTACTACTATGGATCCTTCTTTTTTTTTTTTTTTTTTATCCTCTAAAATTTTTTAACTAAAATTACTGGACAAGTCTTTCTGGATTACAAAACATGCATTGCTGGTTTAAGTCAGGGATGCCTTCATACCATATTGGTACTACAGACTCATCACATCTACTCAAAGAATTAAAAAAAAAAAAAAAATTTGTAGATACAATTCAAAAGATAATACAGATAGGAAGGACTAATATGCTTTCTTTGACACCCTCTGTAGCTTCCATTATTACTGGGTATGAGCACTGAAGAGGTACATCAGCACTCTAAGCTGACAGCCACAGGACACTATCCCAGAGCTCACACAGCCTCAGGTGCAGCCTTGTGCCACTGTGCTGTTGCTGCTGTGCACAAAATGTTCTCTTGGGTATTTCTATTCCCACATACTTGTGATGTCAGGCTGTGACTGACACTGGAAGAAGAAGAGTGTGCTAAAGTTTTCATATCTTGTCTTCAGAATTTTTCTGAAAGACATTATTAAGAATCAGAATCAAATACTGGATCCAGGTACTGTCCGTAGCTCTGCTACTGACTTAGCTTGTGACACTGGTTGCATCACTTAATTCTCTTTGTACTTTTTTCAAGTATCATTTACCCTCTCTGTTCCAAGAATAAAAGATTAATATTTCTACACCCCCCTCCTCACCCCCTACCCCCAGCAGTTTTGTGATGTTCAAAGTCTGCCTGAGGTCTTTAGGTAAAAATGGCTTGCCACAAAATTCAAAAAACCCTTTCCACACATCTTCAACAGCACAGATTTAGGATGGCATTTGCTTTGATGTAACTTATAATTAGCACTATTTCCTTATTGTTTTTAAGGTAAATGCATAAAAATCATGTGGATCCAAATAAGACCTCTGTGCTGAGTGTGATTAAAAACTGAAATATGAGCCCATTCACTCATACCATCTGTTTTGTTAACCCTCCAGAAGGGAAAAACAGTTCTACATATTGATTAAAGTGTATGACAGATAATTTTAACTGCACATTTCCTGATTGATTAAAAAGTAGGGAAATGTATAATCAAGTTGTTAGGAAGTGTATTTGCTTCTAAAAATAAACTGTCTGGAATATGAGAATTATTTTGGAATGGCAGAAGTTTTTGAAGCCTGAAATGTTTCGATTATCCCCCAGCACATTGATTGTTGCACGTGGAGAACATAAAAGTATATATTATAAATGTACTCCTCTTATAAGAGAATCTTAAATGCCTATCTTCCTTTTGGCAGGGACTAAGAGGAAAATGTCAATGCTTTTTCTTTAAGTAACAAATAATTATAGCACTAAATGAAACAAAGGTAACTTAGCAACAAGGTATTCATTTTCTCATCTAGCATTTTCTAAAGAATTTCTACTGAGGGCAATGCATGAGTCTTGTGCTGTTTATCCGCTTACTTGCACTTGAAGCATTACACTTCTTTTTAGCAATGCGGTCTGTGAAAAGCCAACAAAATATGAACAGTGAATATAAACTTGAAGTGCAAAGAGAAGACCTTGAAATAGTGTTAACTTCAGTATTTCAGTACTCTTTACACATATATCTTCTCTAAAGCTGGATGAATCATTTGTAGTAAGTAAGCTTTTTCACTAAATCTAGTCCTCTACATGTTTATGAAGTGTCAGTGAACAGACTGCCTTTGAAATTAATGCACACATTTTAAAGTGGTTTAAAAAGGCTGTATCCAAAGACTACAAAATGAATGGAAACACTCATACTGACTTCTCTTGACAGAGGCCAAATACAGTGTGCAAACATATTTTATTTGATGGATTATTCACTGGCTTTTTACTGCAAGTATTGTTTAGGAATATAATTAATGCCATTCAATGTGGTTTTGTAGGAAATAAGTCTTGTCTAAAAACCTTTTACAAATTTCCCTCAAAGAGGTAACTATATAGTTGAGTTATTACTGAGGCGTTTAGCATGTACGAATGAGGCATTAATGTATGAATGTATAATTCTAATGTATTTAATACCTAAAAATCTGACAAAAAAAATTAATGCTCTGAGATATCAGTGAGAAGTATGTCGCTAAATCAAAAATTAATTAACATTCTAATGAAAAAATAACCCATAAACTGGAAATTGTTATTAAAGAGGTTTTGCTTAGGGAGTTGCTATAAGCTTTTGATGTTGAACTCAAATTTATTCAATACCTTTCTTTACAGTTTCATTCTAAATTATGTATAGATAGAGAGATAGAACCAGTAGAATTTATGTAGGACATAAAGCCTAACAATGTGTTTAAAAGGTGAGGATTGGTCTCTTATAAACTAACAAGGCAGTTTAAATAGACAATTAAAATAATACAGAAAAAAATTGCATAAAGAAAAAAACAACAAAACACTGAATGAGAACTAGATCTCCAGAATGGTAAATAACTTTACTGAAAACAAGAACTGTAGGGGTCATAGTTTTTGCTACTGAAAGAGTGACCAAATCAAACTAAACTAAGCTTTAGCCCAAAGGTTTGTGTGGTCCATGGACGTAAGTGCAGACAAGTAAAAGAGGCAGGGAGTTTCCCTGTGTGTACTACATTCCTTCACACAAGTCTGGGGTTCACTTGTGAAACTGAAGTAGGGACAAAGCAGAGCCACAAACATTGTCTGGGTACTGCACAAAAATTACTTGCTGGGCAATATTTCAGAAATGGCATCTCGCTTAGACTGGCAGAAGATTGGAAGGTGAACTGAATAAAGTGTGTTACCAGTGCCACTGGATATTAGCTGGCTTATTGTAATGAGTAATGTGTCATAAAAAGAACCAGTGGCAGGAAACTGAAGGAAAATAAGTTCAAATAAGAAGTTAGCCATCTTTTAAAATATTTTATTATATTTTCAACAATGCAAATGATGAACGACTGGAGCTAAGCCACCAAGAAAAATAGTGAGTACACCAGAGTAAGTACTGGCCAAAGAAAACTATTATCTCTAACAGGAAAGAAAAAAAGTAAAAGATGTGGTTTAATTAGGTACTAGCCTCATTAACTTAACTCAGCTGGGATCTATAAGCAACAAATCACACAGGGAATCTCATGAGTCCATTTTCAGTTGTTTCTACTGTTGAAGCCTCTGTCTACATTTGATCAAGGCAATGCTGATGCCAAACTGAATTTCTTCCAGAATGATGAGGAAGCTGGAAGAAGGAGTGCTGTCTTCTCTCTGCTTTAAAGAGTAAACCTCCCTGAATTCTATTTCATAGGACATAGAAATAGAATCATAGACTCATAGAATCAGCTGGGTTGGAAAGGACCTCTGAGATCATCAAGTCCAACCCTTGATTCACTACCATCGTGGTTAATTCCATGAAATATAGGATCTCCTTCATGGTGGGTACTAGCAATAGGTTTGGCCAACTTGCCCCTGCATGCAACTAGTTGCCAAAGAGATAACATTACCATTTTTAGCAAAAATCTGAGGCATTCTCACTCTCTGGGCTTTAATGACTTGTAAAATACTGGAGATCAGATTAGATGATCTGCTGGTTCCTTCTGGCCTTACGTTTTATGAGTCCTTTACAATCCACTTTGTGTGCTGCCTCATTGGTCCTGGGAATCACATGTTACTGCTCTCATTCCTTATTCTTTATGACTGTGACCTTTATAAACAGGAGTTCTTGAATAATTTAATGAAAAGGGGGGAAAGTGTGAAGGCAATCTAAAGTAAGGTAAATGAGCAAGAGATAAGAAAACCTCAGAAATGTTAGGACATTTTAAACCTATTTACAGAGCATAATAGTCTGCCTGCATATAGAGACATCAGATTTTAGACATCTGTTTTCTTTCCTGAAGGAAAGGTGTCGGTGGAATAGTGTCATGTCACTCAAATACAGTATCTTTTAGGGTGTTTTTACTCTCACTTTAATAGTCTCATTTCCTTAAACTCCCACATATATGATTTCACACCGCTCTATGAATTCTTAAATTATGTTTAGTAGTTAATACCTTTGACTAAATGGTACCTTTTGGGCTTTTTCTGTTGTAAGAAGTGATAGAGTGTTCTCAGAATCCTTGCTAGATTTCCTCGATTGTTCTGGAAATAATTTGTTACAACTCTTTGAAGGGTGTGACACTTTCCCCCAGGTATAATAAACTAACTGATGATGTGTGGCTGAGCAAAGTTAGTTGCTTCCAGTGAGTTTACCCTGAATGAGACCATTACTGCAGAAGTCCCTGTAAATTTCTATACAACAACAAATCTGTTACGTATCGCTTATATTATGGTGCAAATGGAGAGGCCTCCTCTTGTGCTTCACAGCATCATCAGCCATTCATCAGCTAACGTTCGACTTAACTGGTTTTATGCTTTTTTAAATATCTTTAATTTTTTTTTCTTCTCCAAGTTCAGTTTAGTGATAGATACCTTTATTTAACTTTTCAGAGTTATCAGAGCATTCTCTCATTTTTCTGCTGCTCTGACCAGAACATTTTGAATCAATGCTATATCTGAGTAGCTGCACTATCTGATAAGTCTTTAATTTTTTGCTGAAAGTGAAGTTAAGATGACTTACTTTTATGGAGAAACCTTGTGTATCTTAATGAATCTAAAAATCAGTTTCTTTCCCGGAAGAATATACTAATTACATTGTTTTACTTTCTACATTTCAGCCAATTATAGCTACACATTTTTCTTTTATGAATGCAGCAACTTAAGGACTGTGAACAAAAATGAAATGGCAGCTTCTCCAAAGAAGTGCATCATAGTGCAGATGCCTCTATGGTAATAAGTCAAAATGGATGTAAATGGAAATCTTAAGAAAAAAACAAGTGCTTAAATCTGATTTCAGTGGCACACAGATGCTTTAATGATTTTGAAACTCTGTTATGGTTACTTTGATTTTCCTCACTAAGAATTATCAAAAATAATTTCTTCTTGTCTGAATAAAAGAATACTTCAAAAAATTACTCCCTGATAGATGCACGTTGGCTTTATGATCTATAGAGAGCAAGTGTGATTAAATCTTTACAATATGTTTTGTTAGTTTTGGGTATGTGTGTAAAACAGTGAACCTATGAGATCATAATTGTTCTCTTTTTATATATCTGCAGCACAAAGCTATAAAATATGTAAACATCTTAAATGAAAACATTTACAACCTTGTAGCTACACCATGCAAGGGAGTAGGGACAATTTTAATGTAGTGTGGCTTCACAGTATTCCAAATATCTTTGTAAAAGCTGTTTATAAGAAGCATGAACATATTTTCATCACATGGGCTTTACTTTGACTTAAAGATTCAGTTTTATGCTATGGTTTTTTACTCTTACCACACCCCGTTTAGCAAAATACACTGCAACCATTGTGGCATCCAGAGAGAAACTTCAGTGTTAGCAGTGATAGCAAATACCTTTCAATGAAGGTAAAGTGGGTTAGATGCTGAATCAATATTTGTGCCTCTGTTATTCTTCCAAACCTTCTGGTAATTATTTACTTTTAAAGTACATGCAATTTCTGTCACACCAAGATTAGAAAGCAAATGAAGTAGAGGGCTGGTGAATCAATTGTATTAAAAAAACACCAAAAACATTTAATGAGATTTTCAGAAAGTAATGTGATTAACATTCAATGTGTAAAATGACCAAAATGGCAGATTTTCTTATTCAATGTGAGACAGATAATTGGCTTTGTCTGGGTTATTCTATTATATACCAAAGAATGCCTTTATCAAAAAATAATAATCAGCAAGAAATTGGGTTGAACGTTCACCTTCTTCCTTATTACACAGAAAATAGAGAGACTAGATAAGGCGCTTATAAAATGAAGAGTGAAAATGAATTAGGGGTAACAAAAAGTAAAAAGAAAAAAAAAAGGAATCAAGTCTACATGATATTACTCTTTCTGTAGGTGACAACTGACCAATTAACAATTTTCTGAATGTGTTTTTTATCATTTTGATGACAAATTAATTAAGAACCAAATTCTAATTACCTCCTCATACCACAAAGGTAGTGGGTTTATTTTCAAAGTCATCTGTTACTCACTTTTTTAGAAATGATGATAGAATCTGGTCTGAGGTCTGCCTTTGAAAATTTGGGAATACCTATAAGAAAATCATTACATTAAGGGATGGATCTGCCATTTTGGCAGTGTTCTCTAATACACATATTAAGCACCCAGTCAAAACCCATGCTGCTCATCTTTCAATCCAGTGACAAAGTGATATCCTTTCCTCTTTCACTTCCACTTTAACATTACAGTAAACTGCACTGCGGCTTCAGACACTAAGATGTCAAACTGCAGTATATTAAGCTGGACTGTGAATGAAGATGAATGCATGTCTCAGCAGAAGGGTCAGGCATAAGATACAAATTAGAGATTGTTTTTCCTTTTCTTGGCAGCAAATTCTGCCCACTGTTTTCACGAGGGACCTTAGAGGTGGAATTTAGTAACATAAAACTAGAGAAATATGGTAAATCAAGCCCATGGAGTACCATCTCACTTTTCTTCACACAGAGGGTCACATGTACAGGGTAACTTAAATGAACTCAGTAAGGAAGGCACATTTTCATCTTTAATATATGTGAACACATACTGTAGACGTAAGAATCTGTGTGTGACATGGACAGGACGTGCTATGGAGGAGATCAGAATAATAGATAAATGGAACTCTCGTGAGTTTAAAACTGAATATGCTTCAACAAGTTGCTATGGCAAAATAATTTGTACCCTTTGCAGGGAGGCAGGGGGAGGTTGGAAGAAAGTTGAATATAGGTTTTCCTAATTAGTGAAGCACCATGTTTTTCTCAAAAAAGTTTTAGAAAATTCAGAGTAGATTATGACACCTATCATTTTCCAGTAAGTTGGTGATTGCAGAAGTCAGTAATTATGTATGTAGATTTCTTTCCACTTAACCCCCCCTGGGTTTTGTCACTAATGCACCAGTTTTACAGAGTACTTCCTTTAGGTACATGTTTTGAACTGCTTTTGTTATAGCAAAAACCTTACTTAGTGTTTGAAAAAAGGAAATAAAAAGGGATACAAGAGATGAATTTTGCCCTGCTTTTGTTGGGATGAGAGGTAATTTACATTTGGTTAAAGTCACAAAAATTTACTTCACTCAATTGAAAGAGTGATTGAAGAACAGACATCTTTGTAAACGATCCCTGAGGTTTCCTCATCCGATGCCTTTTCATCCCTTGGAAGCTTTTGAGGGTGTTTCCAATTGTGATTTGAAGTTGTGCCATCTATTATACATAAAAAATTTTGGTTTTGTCTCATTTAGTACTAGTTATGGTGTTTAGGTTTTAGAATCAGTTGAGAGCAAATATTTAGGAAAACTTGAGACATAGGATATAAATGCCTAACAGCAAATATTCAAAAATGTATGTCTAGTTTTAGTGATCTCTATTTCTTTCCCTTAGACTGTTCCGTTTTACAGATGAATTTGTATGACTTAGTCAATTTCTAAACCTATGTTTAATATTTTAAAAGCTGTGTCAATGTTTTTTGTCTCAAAAGTAGGTCTGCAGATAACCACTACTACTAAAAGTAAAATTCTATCTCTCAATATATTAAATAAAGACACAACAGAAATGCATAATTATTTTCTATCTTCTTGCGTTTTCTCCATTTTAGTAGATATTCTAACCTTGTGATTTAGTGTAGCAATTTAATAATTTTCCTTTGTCTAGTTACAAATATGAAATATGGACTGTACTGATGATGATGAATTTATTAGATTTCTGTATTATCATAATTGTTTATAAATTGAATTTGTGTGTGGAAAGTGGGAAGATACATTGTTATAACCAAGGGAACAAAATTTTTCTGTATACCCTGAAGCAGCAGAAAGGTAATAGGCAACAATATTTCTGTCATAGAAAAGTATTCATGCTGATCAGCAAAGCTTCAATTTACTGTCCTGTATTTCTACATTTGCCTGTTGTCTTCTGGGTTAAGTTATAAGAACCAGTCTTCAGAGTGTTTTGTACATGGAAAGAAAATGAGTTATTTCATGGCTCTATCAGAGATATATTGTTATATGATGTTCTAGTTTTGAATAAATAGCTGTTTATACATTGAAGTGGTATAACACTTTGTATCTCGTTGGCTGTTGGCCAGATATTAAACCACCAATTTTTAGCATCTGGCCTTTGTTACAAGAGATTCTGGTTGGGTAAAGTGTCTTTATATTGGGGTTCATGGCCTTTGATAGCTAAATGTGGATGAGGCTGAAATAATTATTATTGTCTGAAGTGTATTTTGTGTGTCATAACCCAAACTTCTACATTTTTTATGCTACTGAGCATTGGATTGATATATAGAAATGTTAGTGATGCTTATTTAGGGAACTGTCTAACAAATTACTTATAGCACCAAGGTATGATTGGGGGTTTTTGGCTGGGTTTTTTTGGTGGTTGTTGTTGTTTTAAATGTTGAACAATTGAGAAGGCAATGAAATGTGGTTTTAATTCACAGGTTAGGTGAGGTTGAAAGTTTTTGGTTTTGTTTGGAATATACAATACAACATACCTTTTTGATGGTAACCAGGCAGAGTATTGGGTAGACAAGAAAGTTATTTAGATGGACCCTGTAACAGACTTATAAATTTCTGTGCGCAGATAGGACACCAAGGAGCGGCAGAGACCTGCACCTTACTCACACAGGTCATAAATATATACAGTACTGATGAAAAACATGAGCTAGTCTGAATATCTAGAAGAAAGTTTTGAAGTTCTAACAGTGATCGAAAAGTTATCAAGGTCAACGCAGACATGGTTATAACTTACAACATCAAACTGTGTGGGGACTATCTGGGAATAATACACAGGTGTGAGAAGACAATCCAGTCTATGCAGAGTGAAACTGAAATAGAAATTGGGAAAGATAAAAAGGGATTTCAAAGTTACTGGTTTATATTTAAGATAAAATAAGAAATGGGTTATATTGTGGTAGAGAATTTGTTAGATCATTTTAAGCCTACACCTGGAAGCTGTCTCATTGATTATCAACACAAGAAGAGATTTAAGACCTGGACTGCCTAAAATTTCATGAAGTAACAGAATAATTTTTTATGAAGTAACAAAATTTGTTTCAGCGCTGGTGTTCCAGTTCACCATGTAGTTTAGACAATGTGATTTAGAGTGGTGGGTCACAGAAAGAGTTTTAAAATATTTTTTTTTCCTTTTTGTTTCCTTTTCTGCTCATGAGATTGTCCTTTTTGCTTGTCTCCTGGGCAATTCCATTTTCTACTTGTGGTGACATAATGGACTAGATATGCTTGGAAGAACCGGGTTACACAGAAGAGAAATATCCAGTTAAGTATAATAATATCACAAAATAAATCAATAATTTTTATTTTCACAGAATACAAGATCAAGTACTAGGAATGTATGCAGACAGATAATGTCCTCTTCAGTTTGTATCACTCCACTACAGGAGGAGTCTGAACTGGCACAGCACACCTGCGATCACCTTGAATAGCCACTGGATGTCACTGATGATCCACAAGAAAATCAACTTAACCCTTCGAGCATTTTCTTGTAATGCATGGAAGTGTCAGCAAAAAGGGCAGTCCCATGGCCTTGGGGATATGAATTGTCTATCATCAACACGTGCAGCAAGAGATAAATAAGAAACTCTCGATATAGAGATAATGATCAACTTCAAGGCACACAACGAGTTAAAATACTTTAAAGTACTGTTTAAATGTGACGTGGTGGCTCCTCATGGCTCTCTCAAAAATGTGCTATCAAGCCTTCCTATGTGTTTCAGTACAGGGCCACATAGATGAGACGACATCCCTCTTTAGTAATGGACTGTGTTTTTACAGTCTGCAAACTGACTGGAAATTTGGTGTTTCTTATTTAAATCTTATTTATTCTGAGATCTTTCTGGAAGGACTGCAGGAATTTCTTCCCGTATCTGAGGATTCTGAATTTCCTTAGCTGTTTGATGAGAAATAAGTAATTTTCCAGGATGTTCCTGCTCTCTGAAAGATAGAATTCCCAATGGCAATCCATAGGAGAGAAGTAGCTACCTACCATAGCAAGAAAAGTAGTAGAATGAGAACAATATCAATCAGAAAACATTTATATTCACCATGTTTTTCTTATAGTTGGAAAATTCATGGTAGTGATGAACCAGTTCTTTCCATACTTTACTAGTGAGTATATTAAGAGGAGATCAGTGAGAGGTGCACTTATCTATAGTGGAAATGAGGTTCAAGAGAAGACTTTTCAGTGTTTTGGTGTCAGTTCGTTCTGTTTGGACTTGCATGGCTTTTTTTTTTTTTTCCTTAATGACAGAAGTTTTTTTTCTTCTTTAAGCAGCAGCCATCATCTTGAGAAATCCATACATCAGTTAATTAGCTTTTTTCCT
>NW_020955921.1:286836-288451 GCF_003031625.1 Empidonax traillii
GAAAGGAAAGGAAAGGAAAGGAAAGGAAAGGAAAGGAAAGGAAAGGAAAGGAAAGGAAAGGAAAGGAAAGGAAAGGGAAAGGGAAAGGAAAGGGAAAGGAGAAAAGAAAAGAAAAGAAAAGAAAAGAAAAGAAAAGAAAAGAAAAGAAAAGAAAAGAAAAGAAGTCTCCAAGATTTCTTCCAGCAGCTGCTCTCCCTGCAGTGTATTCTGCCAGATAACTACATACAGTATAACAAGAAGTGAAACCAACATCTATCTTGAGATGAATAATTGAATTATTTGTTCATGGGTGAAATAGTGTAGATTCACCTGTTTTGAGAGGACTTTCTTTTGTCAGGTCTTGTATCTAAATACCACTTTCCCATCTACTGCTGTAAAACGTGATATATGTTGAGTGGGACTTGAAAATGATGGGAGATACTCTTACTTCTTATTCTTACGTACAATCTTCTGTATTTGATTTAGTTGCCTCAGCTGGCTCATTCATTTCTGTTCAAAGGAGAAAGAAGAGCTCTTCTGGATGAGATTCAGAGATTCATAAAGCTGTGTTGCTCTACAAAGTACTGCAGCATGGTAAGGGTGTTAAAAAAGTTAGTGGGGTGGTACTGGTGTTCACGATGTAAGTTTCACATTGGGTTTTATTTTGGTGAGGTTTTGCTTCACACCTGCTCTGGTTTTCAGTCCTGCTGACTGAATGTCCATTAATAACTGAAACACATAAAGTATATATTCTTGAGTACATTCCATAGCTTGACTTCCTTTAACAGGAATTGAGTTCATGTCTCAGTGGCAGCTCCATGATGCAAATGAGAGCACAGAAAATGAAGATTTTTTTTCAGGCTACACACTTAATGATGCACTCATAAACTGAACTAAAAAGCTAATGGGGATCTCACTGTAGTGTACTATAAAGCTTTAAAGAGATTGTCTAGTTAGTGTAGCTGACATATATGCCTTCCTATCTCTATTTTAATGTACCAAAGATAAATATTGCTACATTTGTTTAGAATACAATAAAAGGATGTGTTGTGCTATCCTTTTAATTTGTTGTGTTTGTTTGTTTGTTTGCTTGCTTTTCAAATTCAGTAGCTAGATCCACAGGTAAAGGAGTTTGGACCTCATTTACATCCTGTCACCGACTCATTTAACGATGACAGGTAAGAAATTTAGAAATACTGGAAATGAGAGTTTTATTTTGTGTTCTGGGAAGCACTCCAAGAAGGCAAATCCTTTTCCTCTGTACCCTGCCTTGTAGGCTTTGATGTTGCAATATACAGTCAAACCCATGACATAATATTAAAAAGCAAATAGGATTTTGAAAACTTGTGAGATTCCTGTACATGCTTGAAGAAAACAAAAGCAAGAACAAGCCTGCCTTCGCTTCTGAAAGGAAACAGAAATTTCTCATAACTTTTCCCAGAGCAAGTATTTGTAGATTAACTGCCAAAGTGTGTGTGTCAGGAGATTACTATACATATGTGAAAAAGAACATGAATAGAGAAAATTAAAGTCCAGAAGAATGAGCACTTATAAACTGTAGTGACAGATTTATTAAACTGAGACTAGAGAAAGAAAAATGAGTCAGAGTATATTCAAAAACATCTGTGCTATAGGT
>NW_020955921.1:288710-293353 GCF_003031625.1 Empidonax traillii
TTAACTGCCAAAGTGTGTGTGTCAGGAGATTACTATACATATGTGAAAAAGAACATGAATAGAGAAAATTAAAGTCCAGAAGAATGAGCACTTATAAACTGTAGTGACAGATTTATTAAACTGAGACTAGAGAAAGAAAAATGAGTCAGAGTATATTCAAAAACATCTGTGCTATAGGTATTTCTTTTCAGAGGTTTTTTAGTACAGAGTGAGGGAGAAGCATTTTTGATCTAGTACTAGCTGCCTTAGAGATGAGTTGGCTACATCATTCAGTTGCAGCCTGAGTCTCAGGCTCTGCAGACATGATGTTTAGTAGGTGAATCCAGGTGTTGACTTTGTGAGGTCTGTGTGGGTAGAATGGGAGCCAGCCATAACCTTGCACTTGTACAGATTGTGATTGTCTGGTGTTGGTTGTGAACTATCAGAAACTGTTAGGAAATTATGGTGGTTTAGGCTCAGGTCCATACAAAAAGACTGCATGTTGTGTGACCAGATTATAATATTGCAGAGGGATCTTGTATTAACTTGGAGGAGAAAAAAAAAAGGTAAGCCTGCATGTCACTGTAAAATACTGCCCAGACACACATTTAAACAAAATCCAAAGTGTACTCAAAAATATCTTTTCTGAGACATCTGTTTGAGAGAAGGGGAAAAAACCCTGAGACCCAGAGCTCTGCCCTGTGCAAGTTTTGAGCACTGTCATCTTCTTATACTAGTAATAAAATATATACAAGTGCCAAAGCCTACTCAGTTGATCAAAATCTGATTTACCTACCAATTTGTATGTGATATTTTGCACTTGGACATGAAGGAAAATAGGACTAAATTCTCTCTGAAAGAGTAACTCCATGTGACTGTGAACCAGGGCTAAAATGAATGCTAAAGGGAGTGTAAATCAATAGCCCTAGTATGTTAACTTATGAATGCTACAAAGGTGGTTTACAATGAGTACCCCAGGTGTCTCTGTTGTAGACTACTATATTCCCTGCTTATTCTGGCTCTATTCACAGCTCCATTATGTATACCCCTGACAGAGATCAACCTTCTAGTGACAGTGGTTCCCTTCTGCACAGTCCAAAAGTGAGTGCTTTATAGATGAGAAGCTAAGAGTGAAATACTGGAAAAAATGGTAGAATCAGAACTTCTCCTTCAAACAGTGCTTACTGGATTGTTTAACCTGGATTTTTTAAAGGTGTTTGAGGATGTTGAACTGTCCTAGACTTACTGAAAGTCTTCTGCCTTAGGGAGCCTTTGGAAGTCCTAACTTTGGCAAAAGTGTCACTCTCTATTTATATTTCAGTGCAGTAAAACTGTGCATCTTACATGTAGCTTCATACAGTGTGGCTTCATACTGCACTTTAATCCTCTCCTTCTCCTGTATTATTAATAACGTTAATAACATTTATTGTCCCATTTTTCTCATAATTTAGAATAATATTCTCCAATGTATGATTCTAGTAAAGACATCATTTTCTTTCTCAAAAATAATCTTGCCAGGAAAAGATACACTGATTTTCCGAGCAAAGCATACCTCTACTGCTAGATTTCTTCTATCAGCTGTTGCCAGTTGTAAACAGAAATGAAGCCTTCTGCTAGATGGCACGTGATGCTAAGCCTTACAGTTTTCTTAGCTGTTGACTAATACATCCATGCCTCTGAACTCGTGTGCGGTCTCACTGACTTTAGTGTGAAGCTCTTCAGTTTGGAGGATTGGCAGGTAGAATCCACTGATTATATAAATGGGGTCTCCTGAATGCTCTGTTGTCCCAGGAGAGAGCAAGTGAGTGCAGATTTGTTAGGCTGTGATTCCTTATTTATCCGCAAACCCATTAGGCTGAAGGTAAACTCTGTGAATATCATTCATATCTCTACATGTATTTTTAACTGTGGCTAATGCAACTATCCTGATCTTCATTAAGGTTTCTGAAATTCTAAAAGGAATAGTCAAGAATGAATAATATCTCTGTTTATCAGTCATAAGATACTTTCTTCTGCAAAAGAAGTTTGTTTCAATCATGGAAAGCAGCGCATCAGAGGTGAAGTTGTTCCCTATCATCCAGTAGATCTCTCTTCACAATTTTTATCCCACCTCAAACTATCTTTTCGTATTTAACAGCTTAGATAGCAAGTGTATCTGAGCACAGAGTTTTTTGGTGTCACTCTTTGGAAGTTTTCTGTATCCTTCTGTGTGTGGTGCACAGATGCAAGGAACTCTTGATGAGGACATGCAGGTGAAAGACCAATAGCCCTACAGAATATATTTAAATTGCGCATTGCAACTCTCTCTAACAGCAAAATGGTCTTTCAAAAGCTCAGGCATCTTAGAATCTAGTTACAGACACTCATCATATGATCAAACCTAATGAAGCACTTCAGAGAGACCTTCTAAAGTCTCCCATGCCGAAGGAACGTAACTATAGAAACCATTAAGCCTGGGATGTTTTTTCTCAAAGATTTGAGGTTCTTCTCTTCCTAAATAAAAGTTTATAGTGATTTGGGTAACAGTTTTGACAAGATTTAGTAAAATTTTTCAAGACTATTTGAATTTTAGTATTTTTAAAGTAAAGTATTCTGGGGGCAGTTCTATGTAATATTAATGCAGAAAAAGAAGAAGAAGAAATATTGAGGAAGACACAAAAAGATTTTCTTCTACATTGATTGTTCTTGTTAGGCAAGCAAAAATATTTTATTTTTTTTTTCTGAACAATTTTAATTTTTTCTTTACAGAAGTAATGTGTCTATATGACCAGGAAAATGAAAATTAGTTGTTCTCAGAATTATAATCTTAGTACTTACACTTAATTTAGGCAATTACTATTACCAAGATAATTTTCACAAAATGAGTAATTTACTAACTTTAGTAAGAACAGGTGGACGATAAACTGATCCGCAGTGTGTCCCCATCCATCACAGCTTTGAACTGAAATGTCTTCAGACTAGGCAGGCTAATCTGGCCTATGTAAGAAGCTTATTGTACAAGCAAGAACTGGAAGAACTCTATCTGATCTTACTTTTTTGTGCTTCTGTAATCATAAACGATTAGTTGTGAATTCATATTGTATCTAAGTAGTAAAACCGATTTGGAAGCTTCACGGTCCTGAGAGATGTTGAATCTTTTATGCTGTGCAGTTGCCAGGAAGACTTAAAGCACGACCATACCTCTAATAAGAGGAGAATAGTACCTTGGAAATCCAATGGAAAAGTTCGTGAATCTCTGTTTGCCTTTCTCAAGAAAGATTTTTACTTCTTGTCTGTTACAGTCAGACAGTGCCTGCGTACCTACCTAACTATATAAATAATTCCAATAACTAAAAAAAGATTGACTGAAAAAATAGATAGCTCTTAAGCATTCTACTGGATTAATCTGGATATGCTATGGAAATCTTCTTATATATATGTTTATTTTTTTGCCTGATAACTTTTACACCTAACATTCATACCTTTTTATACCTCCTGATCTCCTTTTTTAGTATTCTTCTAAAAACTGCAATTGTAGAAATTACTAATTTCTTGATGGTTTTTGTTTCTTGAAATCTCTTGGTCCCTTTGTATGTATAACTTTCAGTTTCACAATTTGTTCACTACTACTCTTGATTTATATCAAGACAAAGAAGCTTGGCTTCTCTTTTCTCTCATGTTTACAAAATACTCTGGGTAAAATGTTCTGAAGAAACATCATAGCCACATATATAATTTAAAAATAAATAAGCTCAATTCAGAACTCAAGGAAGGTGCAGGAAAGGTGCTGAGCTGACTGCCCTTCAGATCCCAGCCATGTCATTATTTACAGGACAACAACAGTAATGGAAAATTCTTCCCTCTAATTCCTTGGAAATTGCATCTTATCCTACTCTCAGGGTAACTTTCTCCACATTCATTAATTTTTTTGTCATCTCATCTAGGGTTTTTAACAGAACTGTGTTACTGGTGGTGATATTTAATGGGGAAACTTGCAAACCAGCAAATTGACTTAGACCACTGACTTATTGGCATAATACCCCTATACTTTTATTAATTTGTTGCATTGTGTTTTCTTCAAGAGTTAATAGTTAAATGTGCAGGTCTTTTATTGGCTTTAACTCCATGAATACTGCGCTGTAAATAATAGGCTGGTAATAAAATTATTATGGCAAATTATCACAGGCTGGGTAAAACACCAGTGTAGGAAAACTATCCTGGAACAGCATTTCACTGCTGAAATGAAAACTCTCTGCATTTGTCACACTCAGTAAAGGAGCTGATATCCAAACTTATCTTAAATTTTCAGAGTTCAGGAATATATCCACGTCTTCCACAATCACAACAGAATAATAATATAATAAATCAGTTTTATGAGTCCTGTCTCTATTAAATCATGTGAATAGTAATTAAATTGTGCAGTGAGGTAGCCCCTGAATTTAGTTTCAGTGAAAATCATCTTCCTGTCCTCTTTCACGAAAAAGATTAGGTTCAGAGGTGAGAAGTAAATGGATTGAGACAAAAAGGAACGGTGTTCCTCATACTGTTTTCAAATGTGTTTTTTTATTGTTTGGCATAGACAAATATTTACAGTGCTAAAAGCAGACTATGTATGGGTAAATGAAAAGCAGTGTTTTTTATCTAGAACCTAAAAAAATTAGAAACCTAAACTTCGGTAATTAGCC
>NW_020955921.1:293573-315809 GCF_003031625.1 Empidonax traillii
AAATGGATTGAGACAAAAAGGAACGGTGTTCCTCATACTGTTTTCAAATGTGTTTTTTTATTGTTTGGCATAGACAAATATTTACAGTGCTAAAAGCAGACTATGTATGGGTAAATGAAAAGCAGTGTTTTTTATCTAGAACCTAAAAAAATTAGAAACCTAAACTTCGGTAATTAGCCGTAGGGTAGTAACAGCTGTGACAGGTGATTATTGTAGATATCCATGTGGGTCAACACTAGCTGAGCTGCTCACATTTAAAAGGCAGCACTCTCATTCCATTCAGCTTCTCTCTCTCCTTATTAAACACATTTCTTCCATCTCAGCTCCCAGCCTGCTAGAGATGTGTGCAAGTCACATGAAGCACTGCCAAGTAGGCACTAATTGGTGCCCCAACTGGCAATCTCAGAAGACAGGCCAAGGAAGGAGACTGAAATAGTTTCCAGGTCAGCTCAAAGGCACTTTGGGGCAAATGTGGAAAACTCACAACACTCCTGCCTGTGTTTATATCTTTTCCAGCACAGCCAGACCAATGCTTTTAGTGGGTGTCAATTATTCCCTTCTAAATTATTGTTCTAAGGAAAGCCACCAGGTTTCTTTAGTATTTGAGCTGTGATTCTCACTGAAACTACATTCCTTTAAACACACATGTATACATGTATCCACCTCTATATCTTGTGTGCAGTATTATGTCAAGCAGACCTTTATAACAATAGAAAATAAATTTAACTCTAAAAGTATTTGTCAACAAACCTGACCCTGTATGGGCTCTGATCCTACTACCTGTTAAAGTTTGAAAAGATGATATCTTAATTCTTCAGAGGTGGCATTTCAGTTCCAAGAACAATTATCTTTTTACAGACAGACGTTTTGAATAACTGTTACCTAGGCACTTTTCCTTATTTGATGAGTATATGTTCTTCATTATTGTATTACCACTTCTTCACCTACACCTATATGATCAGTTCATTTCAGCACAGGGACACTGAGCAGAAGGCTGGCCTGTTATTCAGCTGGAAGTGGGGATTTCCTTAAGTCTGAAGACAACAAACAATAGTTCCTTTGACCTCATACCAGAGGTTTGTATGCCAGTTTGCATTTGTTTCTAAAATTAGTTTTGTTCAGTTTTCAGATGGACTTCTGACCTTTTTTGTGGTCTATACAAACAACACAGAATAACTGTTTACACAGAAAATTATTTTAATACCTCATCCTTTCAATTCAGTTTCATTAAGTGACTTCTAAAAAACTAAAAGTCTCAAGTGTTTTTTTTGCTGTGGCTCTATAACAAAAACCATTTATTCTGCATTGTTTGTATGTGTGTGTGTTGTTTTTTTACCCCCAAATGATCCTCCTGAACCAGTGTATTGGTTCTGGCTAAAACTGAGTTAATTTTCCCCAAAATAGCCCTCACAGTGCTGTGGTTTGCAAGGAAGGTGTTGATAACACACCAGTGTTTTGGCTACTGTTGAGTAGTTCTTACAACCACCACCATTGTCTCTCCAACATTCCTCTCCCAACAGCAGGCTGAGAGTTGGCAAGATCTTGAGAGAAGACATAGTAAGGACAGCTGGCCCAAATTGACCAAAAGGATATTCAATACCATATGACATCTGCTCATCAATAAAAGCCAAGAAACAAGAAGGTTCTGGCCTAAATCAGCAGGAAGTGGTGTAGGGAAGAAGCTGTGTTATTTGATACCACATCATGTCATTGCCAGGAGTGGGAAAAATTGACTTTCTCTCTTCCAGGAAGGAGGACCATCCCTTTCCATTGGAACGGAAACCATGGTAGGGTGGGGAACCCATCAGCTACTGTTCATTGTCTTGGGGTCTGCAGTGAAAATTTGTGTATGTGAATCATTCTCTCTTTTTGTATACTTTCATTATGAATACTATTGCTATTACTGTCCATTTTCTTATCTCATTGATGTTTCCAGTAAATTGCTATCTCTACTCATGATCTTTGCCTTTTGTGACTCCAGCTCTGCTCTCTGGCCGTGCACAGGAGGAGGTAGAAGAGAGGGGAGGGGCGTGAGGAAGTAGCAATGTGGTTTGGAAAGTCTCGATGGGAGAACTAAATTGGGGGTATAATTTCTAACCCACAACAGACAGTAATTCATTATTCCAACCTCTGTCTTCCAGAGGAACTACTACATGTACTGAAGCCCTACTTCCTGAGAAGTGACTGGATGAGAAGTAGCAAATAAATCTTTTGTTTTTCTTTGTATGGCTTTTGTTTTTGCTTTATTAAACTGCCTTTACCCACCTATTGTTTCCATCTTATTTTCTCCCACCCTCCCATCTTCTGGAAAGAAAGTTATAGAGAAGCCTGGTGGGCACCCAGTGTCCAACCAGAGTCACACCACCACATTCCCACCATGTGTCACCATAGTCTTTACCATGGATTTCAGATTTACCACTCTGCTCTGATGCCTGGAGCACCTTGGTCCCCTCCTTCTTCACAGACGTGGGTGCCTTCAGAATCACTTCTCTCACATATTCTCACTCCTCTCTCCAACTGAAATTGCTCTTGCATAGCAATATTTTCTCCTTCTTAAATCTGTTATCCCAGAGATGCTACCACTGTCACTGATGGGCTCAGCCTTGGCTACCAGCAGGTCCATCTTGGAGCTAGTTGGCATTCTCTCTATCGGACATAGGGGAAGCTTCTATTAGCTCCTCAAAGAAGCCAATCCCAGCAATGCAAACCTAATGCAATCCTCTGGCCCATTTTCAGTAAGGTGCTTCTCTTCTGTTTAACTGGTAGGTTCAGGAACACATCCTCATTCTCAGGAAAGGGTAAATCCATTTTGCTGGGTGGTGACCAGCGTATGCACCATTCACCTCCATTTACTCTTCACATTTTACACATATTGCCTGCACAGATGCTTCAGCACACTCCATTCTCAGATGAAAACTGTATTTCTTTTTCTTTGGTTCCTCTCTTCATAGGGTATCCAGTTGACTTTATTCTAATGAGGTATATAGAAAGTACTTACATACCGAAAATTATTCATATGCTGAAAGGCTTTTTCAAGCCAGACTCCAAATCCTAGATTTTTTGATATTTAAGGTCTCATTCAGAATCAAAACAGAAATGTCCAAACAACTTTGTAATCTTATCATACTTTTAGTAGTGCTCGGGGTGTCAAATTTCTTAGATAGATTCACCAGCATACTGAAATTAAATTGAACATTAAATAGGTTTACTCAAAAATTTGTTGTAACAGACATGGGCTCTAAGGCTCTATCTTATTGCAGTGGGAGTGTCAAAAAGAAGGAATTTGGTGGGAATTCATATACAGGCCTCAGCTCACTCTTTTGGAAGTGTGCTAATGTGAAAGTGCCTAGCATGAGTTACAAATGATAAAATAGCTGAGTGTTCATATGTTAAAAGACCACTGAAAAGCACTGTTTGGATGAATTTCTGCAGACCTTGCAACTTTAACATTTATGAGGGGGAGGTGCAGAACTAAGTTTGAGATCAACGTAATAATATTCTTACTTCTGAGATGAAGGCTCCACATAAAGGTTGTTATCTCAATTAGAATATTTTAGAAGATGAACCCAATCCAAGCTCAGTTACAGAGGTGAAGCTCCCAACAGGTAGTATGTTTGGAGATAAGGACATGAAATAAAGGGAAGATTGCATTAGTTAGGAAACTGGAAACCTCATGCTGTAAGAGACAATAGGCATGATTTCATTTTGATAGTTACAAACATTTTTAGACATCACTGTAGAAGAGAGTCTGAAGTGAAGATTTTTCCCAGTAGCTTCCTCTGGTTTTTGTGTTGTTTTTTTTTTTTTCTTTTTCCCCAGGAAAACTGGAGTGGGGAGAGTGCACTGATGACATCACAGCATTTTAAGTGGAAATCATACTGCAAATGTGAGATCAAAGAGTTAAAGCCATCCTCTTAGAGATTTTGAAAAATGTATCAGTAGATATTTGCACTAAATGTTGAACTTGCATGGATTTTAGCATAAAATTATTGCAGGATTGTGGAGGTCTTGTTCTAGTTTAGGCTGTCCGGATAGTTCCATTTTTTCCTATTCAAAACCACTGAAGAAATCTCACTTTATTAGGTAGACTTTTGCTGAGACAGGCAATTTCTTATTTGTCTCTTGAACCCTATGTGTGTTCTTAAGGAAACTGTGCTCATCAGAAATACTGCTATGCATCACAGGTTCCAAAAGCACTTTGACGAATTTCAAAAGAAAACGGCCAAAAAAGAATGAGACAGGAAGTTAACAATAAAAGGTCCTCTAAAGTGAAGAGTAGAGATAGGCATTGGTATCTTCCAAGAACTCTGTAGTGATACAATTTTTGAAGGCCTTATGTCAGTGTCTACTATGAAGCTACAACTGTTGTGAAGTAGACGGTGTCATTACTCCATTAAGGTTATACAAATAAAGCTATTAAATACAAGTACAGAATGGATGAAAATATTTTCTCTTCAGTATAGCTTCCTCTGCTATTCATAAAATTGCAAAACTTTCCGGTACAACTTAACCCTGAAATTACTTTCCTGGAAAAGTAAAAAAGAAAGAGGAATTTTTAGTGTTTGAAGTCATTGCTATTGTTTTGAGTTTTGAGTTCTACTTAATGATTTTTGTTTTCCAACAGAAGAGAAAAAGAGGTTGTTTTTGCTATAATGAAGGCAGTAGAACTATTCCAATATTTTGTTTTCAGTAAGCTTTTCATCAGTGCAGTGTTAAAGGTCACTTTTCATTCCAGTAGGGGCAAGGAATGAGAATGAATCTTCCTTTCTCTCAGTACAGGATAAACTTTTTTCTCTGTCTCCTCTGGTTCCAGATTTCCAGATTTTCACTTAAAATTTATGAACAAGGAAGAAAGAGAACAAAATGGATTGTTAACAGTGGTAATTGTGGGACTCATTCATTTCTGATTACTTCAGTTCTGTCTCTCATTTATCCTGTGTTGGGCACAGTTTTCCTCATCACTTGTCTTTCAGGAGTTGATGTAAAGTATGCCTCATGCTTTGTTGTATGGCTTACCCTGCTGCTCCTTTCTGGCTTAGCACTTTGAACATCTCAATTTCCACCTCCAGTTTAGGGTGAGTGACAAAAGAGAAGTGCCTTATTTACTCGACACCTTTGTTATTCTCTTGCTTTAAATCTTCTAATTCCTCATTCACTGAAAAGAAACAATGCATTTGACAAGTCACATAATACAAATAAGAAATAGTGAATGATAAACAGCAAATAGAGGTAGCACTTTATTGTCATTTACCTTAAGGCCTCTTTTCACTACTCTGGCATTACAAAAGATCTCAAAGTCACAGAAAGCACCTATTTTGTGGTTCCTTTCAGCTGACAGATGGGTAGAAGGGAATTAATTATAAATAAGTGTAAACAAACAAATAACCTCAAAAGAAAAATAATTAAATCCATTTACAAGTATGTATGAATAATATCTGAACAACTTGAGCTCAGTTTTGGAAAATAGATTAAACAATTATACTACATGTCACATTTGTCACTAGTAATTTCTTTCACACAAAATGATCTCATTTAAGACAAAGTTTGAAGGCAAAAATGATGAGACATGGTGAAAGGAATAAGCTGCATATCATTTTGGAGATGGTACTTTTATAATTACTATGGACACCGATATCTGCAAAGTACTTTGATGGGAACTGTATACATAGAAAAAGAGACAATCTGTTACATCCTTTATACTGACTGGGAGGTCAGAGCCCACAATGTGTCAAATCTCTGTTTAGTCAGAGAGAGTGCAGGCCTAAGGGAACTACTGGGGATTTGGTATAGATATAGGGTTTGGTAACTGAGTTGGCTACTTCTTTAATCTGGGATCAATGAAATTGAATCCTAGGAACTACCTTTCAGCTAAAGACTTCCGTATCATGGCAGGCTGTACTCTCAACTTACACTTCACATTTTTGAAAAGACAAAAAACATCATGGGAGAGCAACGCTTTCCAGTCCTCAAGACTGAATCGCTGTCATTCCCTAGAATTTTCTTATTAATCTTAGGCAACGCACCTGACAGTTCTGTTGTTTCATCTGTTCTGGGTCACAAACCCCACAGTCCTTCTATTTCAAAGCCCTCTACTCCCCTTCCCAACTGCTTTGTCATTCCAATCTGTTTTATGGAAAACCCAGCAAACTTGTAAAAAAGATCCTGTTGTTCTGAGTCAAGGGCCACTTATACACTAATTTGTTCAAAATGTGTATGAGCTTTCCTTGGTTCATTAACTTTTTGCATAAGTTGGTAGTCACAAGAGTCATAAAGGACTTCTTCAGACTTAGTATATTTCTATTAGGCACTAATTAAATTAATTGGAAAAGGAATGACAACCCTACCTGTCAGAATAGGTCTACCCAGATTTTAGGTCTCCTCAACAGAGGGGAAAGAAGAAGGGAAGAACGGAGGCAAGGGCAGAAACAGCACATCTCATCATTCAGCACAACTGCCTGGGCCCCTGACTGACACAGGCAAAAATACCCCTGGCAAATGAAATCTCTTTGGGGCTTCCTTTGTGATGCAACAAAGAATATCTAAAATAGTTTGAATTTGTTTATGTTTTTGAATTATAAAAACTCAGACCACTAAATCTCATCTATCATATTCCAACCCAGTGACCATGTTAGCAGATAGCTCAGAGACTTTAAGAAGTGATATATATCGTTACATGAAGCACGGTTACAACTGTACAGGTTGAATTACACTTTCAAAGTGCATTCTATCAATTAATAACTCAGATCAGGTTTTTCTCCTAATGCTAAATCAATGAATTCTATTAAATGATTATTTTGTGTGTATGTCTGTTTCATGCTTTGTGTTCCAAGAAGGCTATTTGAAATTTCTATAACATGCACCTGGTAGTAACAGTCCCAGAAAAAATAATGACCTCCTGGCAAGCCATAGTTATTTGTATGATTGGCACTACTCTTCTCTCCTCATCAGGCGCAGAGCTCAGTCTAGCCATAAAGCACCAGAGCACGGAGAAAAGTCTCTGGTCTCTCTTGAAAAATCCACTATAGCACTGTACCAGCAGCACAGTGCTTGAAGAGAAAACTAGAGCATCACTGGAATGATCCAATGTTTTTTGGAGATTCCATTAGTAAGAGTGTTGGTCCTCAAATAGCAGTATTTCCTCATCCATACCTTATATAAATGGAATAATATCTAGTATAAGAATGTAATAGCATTATGAGATATTTCTTATGTTTTATCTTTCAGTTCACTCTTTGTGTTTTCTGGATGAAGTTGTGAAGGAAAATGGTAATAAGAGTTCTGGTTGAGCAGTTTAATTACTTTTTAGACCAATCCCCTGTAGTGATAACACTCCAGTTTCTTCTGTCTTGAGACTTTCTTCTTGACATGAGACTCACCTGGGGACTGAAGAAGGCTGGAGTAGGGGTAGGGGGAAGGGGAGAAGAATAAAATGAGCCTCCCAAATATTTGTAAACAGAGTAAAGGACTTCAATGTGTCTGCTCTCTCTCTCAGTTTGTGTCACAGAAAATTTGCCTTTGTTTTGGTAGTGAAACATGTCAATTCAAACTGGTACTTATCATCTCTCTTGGCAAGTGGAACATCATCAATGGTAATGTTTTTAATTGAAACTGATTCATACTGTCCCAGCAGAGTTCCTGTGCAAGTCAATCTTGCACAAGGGAGTGAGAGGGATGAGCTCAATGAAACAGGGAACAAACCAGTAACAGAGGTCAAACTGAACAATAAACCTATTGGAAAATAAATTCTTCTGAGTTAAAATATTTGGTGATCAGAGCCTGTCAGGACAACCTATTTTTCTTCTTATATGATATATGATATATTCACCTGCTGCTGGCCAATGCCAGCGACACTGCCATGGTCTTTTTTTTTTTTGACTTGGTAAAGCAGCTCTTGTCTCTTTAAAGACTTACCACTAGCAGAGCAGCATTGTTCTAATATCCTAACTTAGACATGACTAAGTTAGTTCTTTGCTACTTTTAGAAAGTTTGTTTGTTTGTTTTGTAGTATTGTGAAGCAAAAGCATCAAACTACAGCATTAAAAAAAAATCAAATGAGACCTGCAGCTGAGGCAAGGACAAATTATTTCAATAGGCAAGGGATTGTTTGAATTTGTTTTTCTGTTTTGAAATCTCAGTCCTTTTGCTTTAGATCTTGACAAGCAGGTACACTATTTTCCAAAGGATTTGAACAGTCATCTAATCACGCACACAGCCTGCATGTGTGAACACATCAGCCCTCCAGTGGTGATTTTCAGTTGGATATTTTATTCTTCGTACTTGTATTTTTTGAATATGAATTAAAACAAATTCTCATTTTGGGCTTTGTTTTCAAAAGCTTGCCTACAGATTTTTTTGGTGTTTCTTTTTTTTCTTTTATTATTTGAGCAATGGGACATAAAATAAAGAAAAAAGAGATCAAGAAAATGATGGAAAGTTTGGAGTGTAAGATCTGTGAGGGGAGAAAAAGGTTAATAAGATAAGTTGGTTGTTCAATCTAAAGAAAAGAAGACTTAAGAAAAGTGTGATATCCCTCTACAGATATGCAAAGGGACAAGGGAAATTATTCTCATTAGTCACCCAAGACAGAGTAATATGCTTGAGCTGTTGCAAAAAAAATTTAGGTTAAATAGAATGAAAAACATTGAAACTTTTAAAACAGATAGACAATGAAACAAACTGCCAGAGGATGTTAGGGAGTCACTGTCTCTAGGGGTATTCAAGGTGAAATAGCTACTCATCTATTAAAGATGATTTTGGAGCAAACAAATTAAAAGAAGTAACATAGCACAGGAAGGATGAAATGGTTAGACGACACAGCAAAGGTCCTTTCAGACTCAGATTATTCTGAGGATGAAAAATAAAGTTTGAAAGAATGTTAAACACACTAAGGCATGAAGAAGATTGCATATAAAGTGGCAAAAAAACCCCAAAATGGAAAGAGAACTTTTAAAAGGTTATAGTGTCTAATAACATAAGAATTTAAAAACTTTAAATACTTTTCAATATTAAAAAAAGCAAACCAAATACCTCATTGTTGTTATTAAGCCAAAATCTTACCAACAGCTTCAAATACTTGTAAACACATGGAATATAATCCAGACATTGTATAACCTTGAATTCTTTCTTTTGATATGTGCATCAGACAGAGTATTTTTGCTGGAGAGGATAGAAGTCTACTGCATTATTATAGGAGGTATTATGATTATTGCCCAAAACCCAAATGAAATATTTTTTAGTCTTCTTCATTTTGAGTCATGACTTCTTCTCCATATAGCAATATTAATTTCAGTGGAGTCACTTGAAAATGAAGATACCCTGCATTATGAGGAAGAATGGTGCAATCTGGACTCCTATCACGTGTAATAACTATAACTATTTATTAAGCATGAGAGTCATTTATGACTTCATATTTCCCATTCCACTGAGAGAAAAGATTAACATGCATTTCCTATAAACTTTGACTTGATAATGAAATTCCAGTCTGAATTCATTATGAATAGTGACATTCATCCAATGAGCAATACCAAATAAGGAGACATTGCTTACACCTGGTAATTTCTTCAATTTCATTTACATGAAAACATCAATATGGCTGTATTTGGGGACATAGGCAACATTACTGCACTCTACCTTCATGCTGATCGGGACAAAGAGTGAGAGAGGTGCCAGATTGCTATTATGTGAATTTGAGTGTGTATCAGATCTGCAGCTTTTGCTTGAGCTCATCCACTGAGAAGGCAAATGAGTGTTGCATCACAGTTCAGAAGATAATTTTCTTCAACATATGTATTTGCACAAGAAGAAGCCTGGATTTTAAGGCTTTTCATATAGCAAAGCTACACTCATGTATCCACTCAAGTAATGTCATGCACATTTAAGACTTGAGGAGCTGTTGGGTTTGCTTCCTTCTTAAATAATTTTTAAATAATTTCTTCACTGTTTCTGTTGGTTTATAGCAACTTTCTGTATGGTTTTTAGTCTGTCACAGCATCTTTATATTCTATGACTTTTTTGGTGGCGTGTTTGTAGTCCAGTAGTTAATGGTGGTATCCAGAAAAGTCATTTACCTCCAACATGGGCCTTACCTAATAGTATGGTGAACCAATTTATGTGTAACATCAAATGTAATTTTCAGTTAAATAGGTTTATATTTATGGGCAGGTCTGAGGAACAGGCAAACCAAAGTACAGATCCTAGTTAGCTCCTTAACATCAGTACTTTAATAATATTTCAGCCTTGGGTATATTAATTCAACCATTTTATATATTATATTGATCATACCTCCTGACTTACTCACTTCATAGTCTGTTGTGTCTTATTAGACAAATGAGATGATGCCTTTGGGTCATTCTTTATGATTAATCTCTTCTTGGTTAGTCAAATACTTTTTATACATGTAAGGACAGAAGAAGGTGCCAGTAAACCATGGCTACTCAAAGTACCATGGAAATTTTACACTATCATCTGTCTGAACTGTTCTATGCTAGGATTATTGTGGAATTAAATAATACAGAAATTATTTTCTGTTGATGTGACATTGTGTAAAATATTACTTTCTTTTTCGTTCCTTAATACTTCCAAAACTTATAGGTCTCTTAAAATTTGAGGAGAAAAATAGAAGGTTTTTCAAGGAGTCTGAAGATTGTTATGCAGAAAGTTAGCATTCATTTTTAAGAATGTTGATTGTTATCTCTTGGGCATGAGATTTTGTTGTTGTTGTTGTTTTGTTCTTCCACTTTGGTCTGGCTTCTATTCAGTCAGATTTCACAAAATCAAGTTTTAATACTTTAAAACAGAGATTTTTCTGCAACAAGTTCATTGCTGCAATACTACTGGCTGATATCCAAAGGAGAAAATTCATTAATATTCAATTTTCAGGTTTTCATATTTTTAATAAAGGTAATTTAGAAATGTTTTTTTAGAGAAGTATAATTGAAATATTTAATGCACCTTGAGACTTGGAAATTAAATCTTGTAAAAAGTTGCAACCAATTCCTACTTCCCACTAAGGTAATGAAAAACTTTAGGAGGACCCTGTTAGAAGGCCACAGTGGCATCCTTCTTACCTAAGCATATTTATGACCAAATATGTTTTATTTTTATATATGTTCTTTTATATATTAATTTATTCTTAATACTTTTGTTCTGGGGTTTCCAAGTACATGCATTACTCAAAAATTTGGGAAAATCCAATTATTTGTGCCAAGGGTTAATTGAATCTGTAGTAAATCCTTTGTTGTTTTGTTTTGTTTTGTTTTGTTTTTCCCGTTTATGTAAACTACTGCACTGGACTCTAAAAAAGAAATGTCTTTTTTTTTAAGATTTAATTACAAAGCTAATTTAATAACTTGTATAACTCTAGTTATGTTTTATTTAGTCCTACGTATCCAAAAATATACATAGCAGTCTTCTCAGAGAATGGAGGTAATACAAGACCTCAAAGAGAGGCAGTGAACCAAAGACCTTCTAGACCTCAATTTACATAGCCAAATACTTTCCTCTCAAGCTTAAATCCCTAAAACACAATTTATTTAATCCCTGATGTAGTCAAACAGGCTGAGCGTGTGTAACAATACATCAAAATCATTAGTACAAAACCTTAAAATAGTGTATTGAATTTGTATAAAGCAGCCAAATCCTTTGAGAAATTACATGTCACATCTAGACTTTCTAAAGGAATCACTATTTCAAAAGTTGGTGCCAAAATGGTATTGCTGGTTATTCTGTCCAACCCTGTGACATAATGTGCTTCAAGCAACAATTTTTCAGTATCGAAAAGGGGACACTAGACGACTCCCAGAGGTGACACCAGAGTGTATTTGTTTTCATCTTTAAGGTGTTGGCCACAGTGTTGTTGTAGATGTGAATTATACTTTTATATTCAATGTAATGGATAGCCTATAGCATATTAAAACTACCACTATTGGAGGTTATGTTGTAGCTGCAATTGCAGTGCTGCACAAAGTCTGACATGCTTTAATGCACTTCTCCAGACCTATTAAAATAATAGGTTAACTTTTGGGAAACAATAGATACACTTCTGTTTTTAACTGGTGGAAGTCAACTTGCGTATGAATGCTTAAGCTGCAGTGCAGGAATAGCAAAGTTTTTTGTCTCAAATTTAGCCCAAAGGTCTGCTGATGGTTTAATTGCCTGAATAAAAGAAGTGAAACTAAATGGAATTAAATTTTACATGTCCAAATCTTGAGGCAGATGTGTCCATCCATAAGCCCATATTCACATGCATCACTTGATTATGGAGTGAGAAAATACACATGCTTTGTAAATGGATCCCTGAAGCTAATCTATTCATGCTACAAACTGGAGGCTCCTGTTCTATTACTGGGCCCATGCTTAGAAGATCTTAAACCCCAAAGGTTTAGGTTCTTGAATTATTTTTGTCATCTTTGAAAATGGATTTGGAATTCTAATTTTTTTCTGAGATCCTTTGGTGGGTGTTCCTCCCGAGCCCTATCAGGTTTGTTCACTTGGAATAATGAATTTTTAGTTACTTCTGAAATTACCATTTTGACCAAAAAGGGATCTCAGAGTGGTTTTGTTACAGTTGTTACAGTAATTCGGTTTCAGTGAAAAGGGTACCATGTGATGAGCATTTGCACTCCATAATGATTCAGTAACCATGAATATACATATAAATTGGATTGGTGATCCAGGCAATCTAAAGAATGATCTTTGGAGGCATTTTGCATGGTAAGGTTTATAACTTGTTCTTTTACACGGACCTATTTTTCTGAAAGTTGAGGTTGTTTCATCATTGTGTTATTCTAACTTTACGCTGGCATAAACTCATTTTTTGTAATAGAATTTCTCTGATATAAAGCAGGAGTGATACAGTAGTGAAGCAAAGGCTATATTTTTAAACTGGCGTGGTCAAAACCACCAACCCTAGTATATTTTTTCAGTGATAAATTGTAGCTACTAATTCCAGTCAAAAGGAGCTCTATGATGGTGCTTTAAGTATTATGTTAGCCATACTGTTAGGGAAGGGGTTTTTTTTTCCTCTAGTTGAACCATTATGCAACAGTAATGCAAGATTCAGTGCAGCAGAATGGGCAACAGGTACTGTGGCTACAGTACAACCACAGCTACTCCTTGGGATTCTGTACTGTGTGGAAAAGAATTCTTTTTAGTTTTAAACATGTGAATTGAATAAATAACCCTGGAGGAATAAAATAAGTGAGACCCCATAACACCTGTTTACTTTTTTGAAATATATTTACTTTTGGCACAATGGATGATTCCATCTCCCACTGCACCAATTTTCTTCCTCAAGAGTATTTTAAGCTACAGCTTGGACAGTGAAGAGATTGAAACTACTGCTTCCAAGGAGCGTACTCTAATCCTCAGGTTAGCACTTAGGAGGTACCTACCTTGTAGGTAGGGAACAGTACAGTGATTTTCAAGAGATTTATGCCAAACCAAGGCACTTCTTCATAATTGAAATTGTAAATGCTAAGTCTTTCGTGAGAATTAGGAATTTGATGTGGTTCCTAAAGTTGTTGGATCACAACTTTTGATTTGATCACATTGAGGCAGCCCAAGCTCTTATTTCAAAATCTGGTTCTGCCTCTGTGCCTCCTACATGATAGCTGGAGTTGGCTAACAGCCTAACACTGTGAGAAAGTATTCATTGCTTATACCTGTATCTTTTTTCTGTGTCCAGATTTCTGGAGAAAAAGGAAAAGGGTGAGTTTAATACGGAGGAAACATGGTCTGACCTGCTTTTAGCAAGTGCAGCGACCAAGATATTTTTCATCTCTGAAAATAATTAAAAGACAAACACAGAGGTACCACTTCATAGGACCCAGAACTCAGGTTATTGATGCTGAGATAGGAAAAAATAAAAATTTCCTGATTTCTGAAAAGTTTATAAACATTTGCATCTTACATCATATGGACTAATTAGAACATTATATATGCAGGTACTATTCAGATTGATTGGCATTCCCTCACTTACACTGGAAGGCAAGTAAATTCTACTTTAAGAAAAACACAGTATTTTCCTAGTTTCATGTGGCAGCCACTCACCTCACTTAATTTCTTTGCAAAATACCAACTTCAGCATTTCATTTTTTATCTTTTATCATTAGACTCCTACAGCTTGAAAATGATTTTACCCTAGAAAATGCAAATCTATTCCTTTGTAGTGAAAACCATATTATACATGCAGCATGTAACTTTCAAAACTTTAGTTAGAAGCAGCAAAGCAAGCTGTCAGACATTTCAGTAATTGAATTTCCTTGAGAACTGCCTGGGTTTGTCAGCTCTGACTTTGCTGCCAAAAGAAAAGAAAATAGCCAGGGAATTAATCTAAAATAACACAGGGGGTATTTTGATAATACCAAGGCACAAACATTAAGTGTTTTCTCTGACGACGTTTTGAGGTAGGGTTTCCTACCCTAATCCAGGCAGGTTCATTCTAGCCTTGAGCCATTATTATCTAGTGCAGAGTTCTGAGAATTAACTAATGACCTATCAAACCTCAGTACAAAGGATCCTTTCTTCCTGTATTAAGATGCACAATATCATTGCTTAAAAGGCCCAATATACCCTCTGTCAATTACTTCATAAGTGCAATTCATCTTTTACAGCTTCCGCACTTGGATTGCCTGTAAAATGTTTAGTGGTTAATTAGCCTGGAAGGAAGTTCAACTTATGAAAAACCAAGCAGTGGGAAAAAATAGCCATAAAATTAATGGCTTACTCTCTGGTCCTTATTTTATAGAAGAATGTAAATCAGACTGTTGGAACTGTACCTTTGACTAGAACTCAGCCTCCTTTCTAATCAGCTTCAGAAGTATTCCTTTCTGGGTTTTCCCCTTTGGCCTGTGCTTTCCTCCAAAGGACTTAAATGTGTTAAGAAGAGCTTGACAGCTCTCCTAACAATTGCAGCCAGTCCTCTAGCCAAAGAGAAACATGGGGCTAGTCACTTTTAGGCTCTGGGAACCCATCTGGAGTTACATGTAAGGTATAAATCTGTTATCAAAAAATGAAACTAATAAAATACATACTACTGTAGATAAAAGAATATAGCCAATATTTGAGCTGTGAGACCTTCATTATACAGTGGATAAAACTGGAAAAGGAAAGAATTGTATAGGGACCAAATTACTGTATTTACAGCTAACTCTTTATACCTGCAGAGAAGATGGCAAAATAATCAGGTTCTAGGGACAACTTAGCCACTGAACATATATTCCATTTTGGGTTGATAAGGATGCCTAGGGGGAAAAAAAAAAAAGGTTATGCCCTCTTAGTGGTGAAATGTATAAAATCTTCTGTATTCAAATTCTCCACATAATTTGGCAGCTAGTCTGCAATTCTTGGATTGAAAAAAGAGAGCTTTGCTGTTTTGTTTTGTTGTGTTGTTTTTTTTTTTTTTTTCCTTTTAGAAGGAAATTTGCCCTTCATTTTAGAGCAGATCCCAAACAGAACATCGCTTTTCAATATGTTGTAAATACTGTATATCATGACACTGTTGGTTAATCCTACATGTTATATATACATGTTATGCTGCAAATAAGGAGACCTAGAATTTTAATAATGTAACTTAATTTAATCAAAAACTTAAAAAAAAAAAGAAACAGGAAAAATGCCAACTATTATATTTAGCCTCCCTGGAGCGGCAATGATTTTCCTTTCAGAAAATAAGTATGATCATATAATTTCCCACATATAGTTGGCTCATAATCATAAGTCTGAGTGGTTTTACTTGAATATATATCAAAAAAAGAATTCATTCTGAGCACTGCTGCATGCCTCTTTGATAAAATATATGGATGCTCATGAGCCCCATGCATCAATACCCTATAACAGCTCACAGTCTTTTCAGTTTCTCTTGGAGAAGGTACTGCATGTGGCTGAGAATGTCATCAGCTTTATAGTTGGTAAATGTCCAGTGCTCTGGGAGTTTGTAAATATCCTAGAAAAGGAAATTCCTCTTTAAGACTTAGGGGCTGGCTATATAACATTAGCTTGATTACGTAAGGACATCCAATTTTATCAGTGGTACCCTAGGGCATTACATCTGGACTCCAGCTGCCATTCAACAATGACATGAGTCTCATGTAAGTCCTTCATCATATCAGTCACATACACAGTAAATCAGGGCACTGTAAGTGATGCTAGACTAAACATGAGGTTCAGGCAACTGATCTTACATGTCAGAGGAACTTACCCCAATGTCAAGGTCTTTAATAGCATATTTCTCCTGCCAATATATGATATAACACTTAAGCCAAAACTGACATACCACACAAATTTCTGAGTTTGTAAGCAGTCCAACACCTCAGCCCACAATTGATGGTCATTTAGTTTTTAAAGAATTTTCCCTTAGACCTGCAGAGGTCTCCTGACGTAGTGGCGCTATCATCTTAATATCTCTGTAAGAATGCACTTGTCCTGCTTGTCCCTGTACCTGGGCTCCTCTGTTTCAATGTTTGCTTATTGCATGACCATGTTAAACTGAATCATCCTTCTCACTCATTGCTCTGCGATGTCTATATAAGGTGATAAATTCATATAAGAACTTGTGACATGAATGCTGTTCATGGCCATCATTTTTATTCTTATGACTTAGAAACTATTTTCTTATAGTGGAAGCAGCTCCCACAGAGTAGCCTTTGCCTACATAATATATGACTTGATACATCAGGAAGATCAAGTGATTCTGACATCAGTTTCTAATACTGCCAGAATCCTCTTTTTACATTTTTCCATTTAATAAAATGCTTCAGGTACAAAATCATGTTCAATTGATGCTCTTCTGGAATGCAACAGCAATAGAGTTATATCAGACAAAGACTGTCCAGCTCTTTCTTGCAGGGACAGTGTTATTTTTACACTGTTTCCTTCCAAGCTGTTGAACAGATATGATGGGAACTAGCTGCTCCATATCTAAACTATACTTAACTGTAAATGACTTAAGCTCATTCCCTTAAGGAGGACCTACTGTCATATATTACTCTGTAAATTATAATGTCTAGTAAAAATAGGATATGTGAATCACCAATTTAGTTCTTGTCTGTTCCCGTAAAAAATGTCTGCAGAAAGTAAGACAAAAGGGCTAGAATAGGATGTAACTTTAAAGAAAAAAGTATAAACTAAACTAAACTTCACTTTCAAATAGTGCTTTTTACTGTGATATCAGCAGGAGTCCTTTCTTGATGTGGCCTATATTTTTGCATATGTGACAACTCCTAAAATCTTTCCTTATGTGACAGTTCTTTCAGGGTAACATAACACATAAGTGAATCTTACCTTAGGGGTTTTTTTTTACAGTCCCTAAAAGACCTTCACATATCTTTTTTTCTTAACTACTCGTGCCAGAATACATAAACAGTCATCATCCTGTTTTTTTATATCTGATTTCATACTGAATTTTACTCATATAATCATTAGCAGTGATAATGAATACAGTGTCACCTGTGCTTAATTACTGTCTGCAGGGTCTCAATTTCAGCAATAGCTCTGGCAGCCACAGTTTGGGGTTTTTTCTGACTCCAAACAGAATTCTTAGGTTTATTAGGGTTTTTGTATTTGTTTTTTTTTGTTTTTTTTTTCTGTTTAGGCTTGGGGAAGGAGTATTTCTTTTTAAAGTCAATACATGTATTTCAGGATGGACTTGATTTTTGAGTATTTTTCTTTGACATATTAGATATCAGTGTTTGGAAATTCAGTCTCAATTTGGAAATCACATATTTTTAACCAAAAAAAAAAAAAATCCCAATTTACTGCTTACAGAGTATTTGTCAGGTCACTTTTGAAAGTTACACTAAATGGTTTGTGTTCAGGTTTTTCTGTTGCTGACTTACAAAGACACGTATTGTTTTACTTTTTCATAGCTGCAATGCTTGCATTACATTTACATTGTTAGCATCCTACACTCAAATTTGAGAAGAAACCAAAGCTGTGCCGTGCCAAAACCCGCTCTCTTCCTAGTGCCTGTTTTTTTCGGCCCTGCAGTGAAATGCTGTTTGAACTTGTATGAGTTGTCTTCCACAATTGTGAAGACCCAATCTCTGATGAAGCTTTCAACTCTTCCTTTTGTCCTGAGGCATCCTCTTTGGAGGGTGTTTAAATGACAATGACAGCCAAGAGTTTGACAACAGCTCAGGTAGACGTCCCTAGTCAGCTGGTGCTGCTAACAGGGCAGCTGCCACAGCATGGAGCTCAGCGTGGCTGGCTGCCAGAGTATCTGCTGAGCTCCGCGGAATAATTTGAGTTGTATTTAGATTTCACAGAGCATTGTAACACCCAGAGTGAAAATGTCAGCTGACAGACCTTCTATAATTAATGGAAATTCAAATTCCATCACTGAAATAATATTGTCCAGCCAGAAGTAAGAAAATTCCACCTTGAAGTTAGTGGTGTGTGTAAATGAAACTTCAATGAATAAATAGTATTTAATTATGTCCATGCACAAAGCTTTCTAAGATGTCCTACTGAGTTCCTCTGTAGTTGACTGCAATATTTGCTTTAAAAGATGAAAACTTGTAGATATACTAATATATTCTAATATTCCAGTACCTCAGTGGAATAAGCCAGACTATATTTCAATATTTTAGTGTCACAGTTATTACATATTTTGATGTCTGAGACTAATCAGTTTTGAAGTTGTCTCAGAAAATTTCAAAACACAAAGTAAATTTTAGTATGTGGTTATACTTAACATTGTAAAATATTTTTAAAAATAAAATAATTTTTATTTTATTCCCTTACCATTACTAACAAAGTATCTACAATAGCCCTGTGACAAAGTGGCATGGTCAGTTAGAGTTCTACAAGACTGTTCAACAGAACATCTAGACAGATAGATCTTGGAAGGAGTTGCATACATAAGCTGAAAAAAACAAAAAAAAATTCCTTACCTTTCTAACTACCATAATTCCTTAGTACATATTTTTCTTGCACTGCAGCATAACAAGCTATCAGAAACTTTGTTGACTTTTTTTTTTTTTTTTTTTTTCAGTAGGGCATTTGAGTACTCTATGAAGTTTGTATTATTACCTTAAGAAAATTTTGCTGGGCAAAAGCTTACACATTATTTCTCAAAAGGTTCTCTAATAGTAAGGTTTTGTAGTTTAGTCTCTTTTAGAGGTCAGCCTGTAATTTTAAATAACAATGTATAAGTATGATATACCTCTATAATAAAGTGTTGTTTTTTTTTTTTTTTTTTTTACATAAAATACAGCCTTCCTGTGAATTTATGTTGTCAAACCACTCATCAGAATAATTATGTGATAAAGTATACTTTTTTATTATGTTGACATGTTTTTTCTTCATATTTTCCTGATTGAAAAAAACAGACAGGAAAGAATTAAAACTTAATTTACCCTAATAGAAGGGAAACATTGGTTTTCATGTTTTTTCTTTCGGTTCTATTGCTAATTTATAAAATTTAGCAATCTGCAATGTGACTCCCAAGAAATAATATAAATTGCAAAGCTTTTAAAGCTTTTAGGCCTGCAAAGGAGTGCCCTTTTTTTCTGGAATTCCTATTTATCCTGAGAATCTTTCTTGACCGAGCTCAGAGTATTAAGCCAGTTTTTATTTTAGTTATTTTTCAGGATGAGTTTAAGCCCTGTGTATATTACTAGGATGGCTACTTCATACTCTAGCTTCCACTGAGCTCTCAGATGAGTGCAATCTGGTCCTTTTGATTGATTTCAATTGTCTTTCTGAAGTTGGTCCATCAACTCTTTTTGATCCCTTTATCTCTGCAGTGGTTTTACTCTCATTACCTGTAAAGACTAATCTGAGAATAGCACTGTCCTCTCTGGTACAGACCCATGCCAATAAATCACTTACTTTCCCTACAGACTTTTGATCCTCTTTGATTGCACTCTGGTGGTCTAAAAGATCCAGAGTCTTGCTTGTGGGATTCGTTTGATATATTTGAAGAGTTTTTGATATGTTTGGTCTGTTTGTTCTTAAATCTTCCCAGGTGTTTTTTTTAAACTCACATGTCAAGTGCTGTGTTTCAGAGACAGTATAAAAGAAGGGATAAAATATACAGGTAACTTACCTAGTATTAAGACATCTCATCTCCCCTCTTTCACATTTCAGTGTTTACCTAAAGTTCTCTCTGTTTCATTTTCTTTTATCTTTGTACCTCTAGAAACAGATGTACATGCACAATTGTTTCAGATGACAGGAGAAATTCTTGTTTCCTCAGTATTGGAGAAATTGTTCAGAAAGAAGGAAAATCTTACCAGAGGAAAACTAGAATATTGACTTAGATAAAAGACTGGGTTTTGTGTTGGGACAATGCCTCTTGTACTGAAATTGCAATAGGAATGCTGGCAGATGAATATTGACTATTTTTTTCTTCCCAGGTGTATTTTCCTGGGAAAGATACAATATTCTATTCCAAATACAGTCTTTTCAGTTTAAGTAAACACAGAAAATAAAGAAAATCCTTCGGAAGTAAAAATTCTCAAAATATTAACTATAACCCTGTGACGGTAGAGATGAAGTGAAAGGGAGATATTACTCTTTAATCACAGACTACACTGAGGGGCTGCAGAGGCAGCATCTTTGCTCTACACCCCTATTTCCAAAATAAGGGAGGAGGAATCATTCTGTGTGAGGTCAGAATAAAAAGGAAACATTCAATGCTACAGAAAATGAACCTGATGAGGAAAAGTGGTTTTGAATCATATCCTCATTGGTGGAAAACCCTCACAGAAGGTTTGAAATATAAAATTTTGATTAACCTATGTGCTAAAATATTAATTGGCTGTTATGTAGTATTGAGTAAGGGAAAAAACATTTAATCATTATGTCAGTGGTTTTATTCTCTTGTAAAGTAACAAGAGATTCTTTTACTTATTTGGTATTTAAGAAAGGCAGCGAATGTCTCTAAATTAGTATAAACACTGGAGAGAAAACACTATGGGGCTGCATCCTGTAAGACAATCCTTTTGTATTAGTATGACTTTTAACTAGAGAATTTATTTTGGAATTTATATAAGGGGATAATTCACATATGTATCAGGGGTAAAAATATTTTAAATGTAGAATAGATGTAAATGTATGTGATAAATGCAATTAGAGTCAAACCTCATTGGGAATTAGTGACACCTCCAAATGAATTGTAAGCAGGTGAAGAATTTTGAACCAAATTACAAAGAAATATCCTAACTTTAGGGCACATTTTAAGAAATAAGAAGGAAAAGTATTGATAGAGGAGTTTAAAAAAACAAAACAAAACAAAGTCCAACCAACTAACCAAAAAAAAAAAAAAAAAAAAAAAAAAAAAAAAAAAAAAAAAAAAAAAAAAAAAAAAAAAAAAAAAAAAAAAAAAAAAAAAAAAAAAAAAAAAAAAAAAAAAAAAAAAAGGCAGCCAAAAAAAGCAAACAAAATAAAAATCAACCACAAAACCTCAAACCTGTAACAAACTTGTAACATGGTACAGTTAATGGGGAAAAAAAATAATTTTACTTTATTGACCTGTGGAATCTCAGTTGAGGTAATATGCCATTACCATAATTCTAATGGAAGCTATGCCCATTTCTATCAGATGAAGCTTGATCTCACAGGCATATAAAAAAACAATTTCTGAGAAAATATGAGTTAAAAAAATACTTATGTTTCAATAATAAACTTTATTGAAATAATAGCAACTTTATTTAAGATGTGATTAAGTATGCTTCTTAGTTGCTGTTTTGTTTACTTCATGAAAGATATGGTAAAATGAATGCTCTTTTTTGTAATAGTAATTTTTTTAAATATCAGGGTGATCTAAATCCTTTAGAAATGCACTGCTTTTCAAAATTTAGTAAGTCTTCTGTTTGTTTTAACACTTTCCACAGATCGTAAATAGACGACTTTATTCTCTCTTCCATGAAATAATAAAAAAAAATCCTGTCTTGATTTTGATAATAATTTTGGTCTCCAACTCCAAGAACACTTTATCTGGAGTTGTTTTTCAGTAAATATTTGACTTTCCTTTTAACAAAAAAAAAAAAAAAAAAAAAAGACTGTTTCTTCAGTAGGTATTTAATTTTGAATGATGTCATTTTCAATCAAGCAGATTTGATGAATTTTATTCCACTGATAAACACTGTAGTATTCAAAAAAGTATCAGCTAAGTGCTCATATTTATACCTCTGACTACTTTTTTTCCCAATTGTGCTTAAATTCTATCTAAAAACACAAGTATGTTTTCAAAATCTCTGATCAGATGGAGTAGTCATTACAGCCACTTAAATT
>NW_020955922.1:0-5184 GCF_003031625.1 Empidonax traillii
GAGCTCGTTAGCCCATAAGGCAATCCATCTACGTCCTGAGGACCTCGCTGCCACCGTCCAAGCGTGCTTGGCCCCGGCAGATGAACCTCAGGATTAAAGGGTGGGCTCAGTTCCGCGCACACTGTGTCTCACCTAAAAAATCCAATGCGCAGGCTGGAAGGTGGAAAGACCTTCCCCGGTTCTTCGTTCGCGAAGAGACGGGCCATTTATATTATTATAGATGTGATGAAGGACTAGGGGTATTTTGTTTAGGGAGCACAATGTGTTCATGACATTTACCTCTTGGAACACATGTACTGTTTATTAATTCTGCTGTTTTCTAGTTGCGTCACATACTCATTACGAGGCAATTTGTTTAAATGAGCCTGATTGAATACCTTCTGAAATAAATGCTGCTTTTATTTGCTACCAAAGGAACGAGATAAGGTCCCTACTATAACTACTATAATCTATTTGCAAGATGTTTATGAATGACTTTGAAGTATATATTTGTAATTTAAATCCCAGCATCAGTAATACCTGTTAGAAACTCAGACACGAGCTTCTCAAGTAATTTTTATACTTCTCAGGTTTATTATGAACTACGTGCAAGTGAGGCAGGATTGACATCTTGGAACCTTTTTGTTCATATATGTAGGGGCTTGGGGACTTTCTTAGTTATACAGCACCTAACATTTGTCCATGACATCATGATTCCTGATTTCATTGCAGTATAAGTAATTATAATATAAATTATTTTATCTGTTTACAAAACTGCATTATAATATAAAATAATTATAGTGCTCAAAACCTAAGTATGGTCTTCATCCATCCTTTAGTCTAAGGAATTATATTTGATGTTGATGCCAGTTCTGCAGAGAAGGGAGTCCTAATTAATGCTGATAAATTTATGGAGTGGATGAAATACTTTAGAAGAAAGAGAGTAATTCAGTTGGTTTTCTTCTATATTTTTAGGATTGGGCTACATTAAGCCTTTTCTTACTCAGCTGACTTCCTAATAGTGTTAGTTCCACTGTTGGAAGAAATCATGGGAATACTCATGTAGATTGTCTGCAACTTCCTCATATCCATCTTGTCTAGACACCAGCAATCTCATAGTATATTCATGCCTCCAGAACATCTAGACTTCCCTTGACTGGAAAGTCTGAATGAGGCAGAAGAACAGAGGGAGTCTGTTTTCCCTTTCAAAGTTCCTTCTTTGCCAGTGGCTAGGTACAGTATTGTAATGAATACCAAATCAGTGTCATATTTCACAGCATGGTTCTCAAATTCATGTCACAGGGGAAAGGTGAGATGGTGTTATCTATTCCAATGTCACTGATTAAAAATACCATTTGAAATTATAAGAGATGAATAAAGTGATCTTGCAAAACACTGTTGTATATATGTTATCTTACTGATATTTTATTTCAGCCTAAATGTACTTAGAAAGGATTCTGGCAGTTGCTTAAGACACAACTGAAATTTCTATGAGAAAGACATGGAATTAGTCCATACTTTTTTGGCACTGTCTGCTTCACCAGGTTATAAAGCCAGCTTACCTAATTTTTTCTGTTTCAGACATCTTGGGTTTTTTACCCACTTTTCTTCAACGGCATAGATGGAGGACACTCCTGCCACACTTTCACTCAGTTACCGAGTAGTCAGGGTATTTTTTGGAAATGAGGATTGTGGTATTCAATAATTTTGAATGAACAGAGAGAATATCTAAATCTGCTATTCTTTGACAGATTTTCTCTAGACTTGCTTTTGTCAGCTGTTGTTTAAGGGGGAGGTAAGAGTGGCAGATTAGACTGTTTAACCTAAATTTTCCAGAGAAAGAAGTATTTGTGTGAATGGGGAGAGGGAGCACTTCTTGGCTCCCCTTCTTTGTATTGCTGTTACAACTAGAATATAGTACCTGTATTTTTTTTCTAAGAATCCTTTACCCTGCTTTAATGTATAGTTTGTGGTAGATTCGGCTTGAGAGGGGGAAGCAAAACCTGCCCCCACTGAAATAACCTGGACAAAATATTGCCTTAAAGATTTGTGTTAAAGGATGTGGAGACAGCCTCTGTATTCCCTGAGGATTACAGCCAAAAAGGGATGTCAGACCTGTTTCACTAGGTGAAATTGGTGAACTGTAAATAATAACTGGTCAGTGGGTATAGCCAAATACCCTATAAAACCAAGCTGCATACTAGTCACATGGTATTTGCTATCAGCCTGACCTCACCTGTCCTAGAACTGGGAGATGGGAAGTTTTGTGGTTCCTCCCCACCACTTTCTAAGGCGCTCATACCATACTGCATCTGAGGCATCTGCTAGCTTCTTCTCTTGGGTGGTTTTTCTTTGGCACATCCTACAAAATGTTGTCTATGGCATGGGCACATCTGGCAGTCCTGCTGGTGAGCCACTCTGGCTTGTGGGATGATACTTGGGAGAGCTCTGCATTAATTTGTTGTGCAAAGAACGATGTTCCATTGCAGTTTTTCCATGACTCAGAAAAACAAAGAAACCTAAAAGGTCATATGGTGGTGTGTGATTTGTTTTATGGGTTCATTCAATATTGCCATTGTGCATTTGGCCCCACCACAGTGAGTCAACTGGGTTGGATTGACTCAGACAAAGTAGAAGACTTGCACAACAGTAGGATTTCAGTCATTCAAAATTCCCTTGCTAATGCACATCAAAGAGATGAAATTAGGTATGGAGTGCACATTTTTTTAGGGGTGTTGTAATACTTGTACATTTAAAATCAGTTTGAAGTGGAAATTGGGCATCTCAATATTTTTATGGAACTTGCCTAAGTGTTTTACTACCTCAAACTTCCATTAGTTAGGCAAATAAACCTACTGTCTGGAAAGGATATAGAAAATGGCTTGAACATTTAAGCTTTTCTTGTATTAACTTGGCTGGATCTACTTGGATACAACAGATCCAAGTACACGAGCAGCAGAAGGTCAGAAGTTGTAATGCAGTGAAATTGCAGGTAAATGTCACAGGGTGCTCTGTGGCCTAAAATCTGCTTCTTGAATAACGCCGTGACAGCTTCCCCCGGCCTTGCAGGGCGACTCGTGTGCTTTGGCACCACACGCTCAAGCGCCAAGCGCCAGCACTTTTCACCTCCGAGCTCTGCCGTGCCGCCCGAGCGGGGCAGCTGCCCCGTCCTGCCGTGACTCCAGGCTTCCCCCTAGCAAGCTCTGGAGCCAGCTGCCCACGAAGGCACCCCCTTTCGGCGGAGGGGCTGGCGCGGCTCCTCGCCCCGCGCCCACAGGCGGCTGAGAGGCGCGGCCGCCTGGCAGCGCTGCCCCGAGGCCACGAGGGTGTCTGCGGGGCAAGAGCCGCCCTCAGGCGGCGGCGCTGCCCCGGGCTGCCCTTGCCCGGCGGCGCAGCTCCCGGTCCGGAGGATGCCATGCACAGGCGGGACAGCGCCGCGGGGCCCCCGCCGCGCCCGGCCCGGCCCCTCCCCGAAGAGCCCCCCACGGGCGGGGAGGGTGCCCCCCGAGGACTACACCTCCCGGCGTGCCCTGCGGGCCGCCGCGCGGGGCGTGCCGGGAGCTCGGGCACACCACCGCCTCCATGTTCCCCCCTCACGCCGCGGCACCGCCCGCTCCGCCCGGGGGGCGGGGCCAACTCCCCGCCGCCGCTCTGAGCGACGTCCTCCCTGCCCTATCAGCTCCGGCGCCGGCGCGGCGGTAGCCAATGGGTGGCGGGGGGGCGGGCCCTCGCCGCGGCCGGAGGTGGCGGTGGCGGCGGGGCGGGAGCGCGGCCGGCGGAGGGCGCGGGCCGGGAGAGAGGACGGCGAGTCCACTCCGAGCTGCGCGGGGGCTGGGGGGCTCGGCCGGCAGCCCCAGGGGGCGGCAGCGCCGGCGGCATGGAGCAGGCAGCGCCCAAGAGGTAACGACCCTCCCCTGTGGCTTCTCTCCCGCCAGGGAGCGGCGTGAGGCCTCGGTGCCGGGTCTGTGAGAGGCGGCAGGACAGGGACGGTGCTGAGCCCAGCCCGGCGACCGAAGGGTTGTGTCGCGCTGGGGAGGGTCTGCGGTGCGAGAGCGTCCCGAAGTGCTCGCCCCGGTCAATGCCCAGGTGGAGGCGAACCCTCAGAGGATGGTTGAGTTACGAGGGGAACGTTCTTAATGTGAAATGAGAGAAACTTGGTCACCGAGCAGAGCCCTCTGTGAGCTGGGGGTCTGTGCACACGGTAGTTCGGGTCTGTGGCAGGAGTCAGCCAGCACAAGTAGTTTCTCTTTCCATGCTGGAAAGTGCCCTGTGTCCTGCTGCTGGAGGGATGGATGCTTGTGGGGGTGGGCAGTGCATAGTTGCAAATGCAAATCAGAGAGTGGGAAGACGCAAAAATCAAGAGTATTCTCACAGTAGATGTATTTTCTGAAATATGTAGGTTTTCAGGTCATATTAGCTACTATGCATGGTGGTTTTGTTTTCTTTTTTTGATGATTTGCCATACGACTTCTTAATATGCAAAATAATTTTACTTTAATTGTATTGGAATTAAATGTAATCATATATTTCAATTTGAACAGTCCTTTCTTGAGTATAGTTGTAGACTACACAGGATGTAATTGTGTGGTATACAGAATATAGGTACACAGTTTACATATATACTTACTGTTTTAGAGCTCTAATTTTACTTTAGCTTCCTGATAATATAGTGAAAAATCTAGGGACTACACGATACAAATTTGTGGTAGTGGATAATAAACCAGTTTTTACGTTCTGCTTTAAAACATTTGCATTCTACTTCTAGAGCCTTTAAGATTCTTTAAAAGCAGCTTCCTGCAGGATGACAGGACTGCAGAAGAATGCAGTCTTGAACTTCTGATAGTTTCTCCCCTCATAATACATTAAGTGACAGTATCTACTACAAAAAATTTTGGCCAGGAATTGGTTTGTAGTTGCTGTGTTAGGGTGGTGTTGGCAGGCGATGGGGTGAGGAGGGACAGGCCTACACTGTAAGTTCAGCCTGACAGTCCTGTATGTCTCAAATAAAGGAAGTACGACAGGCACCAGCAAGGGTTTGGGAAAAGAAGCAGAAATGTCTGAGAGATAGTCGGTGCTGCCAGCAGCAGTACAAAACTTGGGATCTGGTGATATCAAAGGATTGAAAATCAAACTGCAAAGTTAGCATAACCTACAAGATGTTTTTGGGAAGATATGGGATTTGCTGTAACCTTATTGTCTAGCTGG